>NW_027257478.1:0-19345 GCF_029215685.1 Pituophis catenifer annectens | reverse complement strand
AGCATTTCTTGTGATAGCATGCATATGCATGGAGTAGCACACTTGTAAAATTTGGGAGGAAAGGTTACTGGGTGCATATTTAGTAGGTACAATGCTCTACTTGAGCATTACATGCTTCTTTCTATTATATATGAACGTGTGAAAGAGCCAGAACAGATTTGATCAATTTCAATAGTCTATGAAGCGAAACAAATACAATTTCACAGCTGATGTGATTTTATAAGTCATCAGAAGAGGGGGGGAAAGGGTTTTTGAGTCTGTAGAAAAGTATAGTCAGACTTTGAAAATAATTTTTTCAAAATGAAGGTCAACTGAGTGTTTAACCCTTAGGCCAGGGGTCTCCAACCTTGGCAACTTTAAGTCTGGCGGACTTCAACTCCCAGAATTCCCCAGCCAGCAAAGCAAATCTGGCTGGGGAATTCTGGGAGTTGAAGTCCTCCTGGCTTAAAGTTGCCAAGGTTGGAGACTCCTGCCTTAGGCCATCCTTCCCTACTTTGCTGGAGGTGATGGAGGAGTTTGGGGTGATGAGAAATGCAACAACATGCTTTGTTTCTGCTGCCTCCATCATTCTAAGTCAGCTGAAAAACACAGCACAAAAATCCTCAAGCACTCTGAAAATATGAAGGAAAAGCAAAGATCTCTTTCATGGGAGAAGAAAACTTTTAGAAACTGCAGAGAGATTTTGGCATAGTATTACTAACAAGCATCCCTAAAAAGGACGACAAGTCACAAGATGTGAACTGAAAGCTTGTCTAGATAGGGTAGCCGGATAAAGAAAACAAAGAAGCTGCTAGCATAGATGGAGGGGCTTGGAATGGATTCAATCTTCTCTTTGCAACCTTGTCTCATTTGGCACTAGGAAACTGAGACAGAATCACCATGTTCTTCATTTTATAACAACCTTCCCTAACTGTGAGCCCAGATCACAGAACATGAGAGTTTCTCTATCTGGCTTCAAGCCTCTGAGCACCCACCAAATGGCAGCAAAGACATACAAGTAAACTATTATTTGTGCGGCTTTCTAGCTGACACAGAGATTCTTGCAATCTTAGTTTCAGCAAAGAACAGGCCCATCCTTCTTCTACATGACAGCCTTTTGGATGTTTTTCAATTGTTGATTGAGCTCCCCTTAGTCTTTGCTTTTTTCTTTAACAGTTTCTCATAGAGCTTGGTTTGCAGATCCCTCATCCTCATGATAGCTCTCCATTGAGTCTATTCCAGTTTATCAGAAGTGTCACTTATTAGAAGTGGACACAGCACTCTATGTGCTGCCTAACTAGCCCAGAGTACAATGGAATTATTACTTCATCTGTATACAACTCTTCTGTTAATCCAGCCCCAGATTATATTTAGCTATTTAGCTCTCGCATGACACTGTTTGCTCACCTTTAGTTGACAGACCATTAAGATTCCCAGCTAATTTGCATCCTCACTTATGCCAAACCAGGTCTTCCCAATGGGGTATCTATGTCAACATAAAGAGGAATGGAATTCTGGGACTTGAAGTCCACACATTTTAAGCATGCCAAGGCTGAGAAACACTGATCTATGTATTTTATTTTTCCTATTCAGATACAAGATCTTATAGTTGTTATGCAACAACAACACCCCTTCAGATTATTCAAATTTTATTTTACTGTATTTTATTTATATCCTGCCTTTATTACTTTTTTTGTAAGTAACTGAAGGCAGAAAGCATTCCTAATACTCCCATCTTCTATTTTTTCCCCACAAAAACAACCCTGTGAAGTTGGTTGGACTAAGAAAGGGAGACTGGCCCAAAGATGGCCTTCATGCCCAAAGGAGGACTAGAACTCACAGTATCCCAGTTTCTAGCTTGGTGGCTTAACCACTAGGCCAAATATCTGAAGTAATTTTAAATTATGATTTTTGTTCTTTTAAGTATTAGCCAACTCTGCTAGTTTGTTATCATCTGCATTGTGTTAGGCCACTTCCAGCATCATCCCCTCAACCATTATGTTAACTGAAAATAATGGTAGTTTTATTTAAATATTTTGGGAGAATATTAAGTAGGGGAAGATGTTTAATTTTGAGTTTATTACTCTAAATAAGCAGCTATATTTTAAACAGGGGTGGGTTTCAAAACCCATTACTACTGGTTCACTCGTGGGTGCCCAGTATGCGCAGAAGCGTTCGGGTGGGTGGGCGGAGCCTCCCTCCACCGCCGCTACTGGTTCGCCCAATCCGGGGCAAACTGGTAGCAACCCACCAGATTTTAAGCACCTGAATAAGCACCTATACGTATATTTTCTGTGGATAATCCATGTGTCTATCTAGCATTCTTGATCTTTGTCAAACAATTGCTCCTGATTATTAGAGTCAAATCCTGAACCCATGGCTTTCATTCTAACATATATATCACCATCTGTTGTCCCCACAAGACTTCATTTACAAGTTTATTTTTTTCCTTATTCTATGAAATAAATAAAAAGAATATGAGCTGAGATAACAATGCTATGATGATAAGGACCTCTGATTGTGAAAGCCGCTGCTATGGAAAGCGTTAAACAATATTTTGCAAAATAATAAAAAAAATAGTTTAAAAATTACAATAAATCATTAAGGTTTTAGCGTCTTCCCTCAATACTTTTTTTTTAAAAAAGGAAATTGATAGCTATTGGGATGAGTGTCATTTTGAACACCATTGGTGTGTGTGTGTGTGTGTGTGTGTTTTAAAAAATCACAGTGGACTTTAAAAATGAAAAGAATGGAAAGTTATCTACTCAGCACTGAACATTATATAGTTCCCAGTTTGAAAGTCCTTTACAATCAGAGATCTCATCAAGACTGCCATTTTCCAAAAGCATTACATATCCTGCCTGGCAGTGAATAAAAAGCTGGGACAACAAGCAGAGAAGAAAGCTCCTCTTATCGTGTGTCTGTCTCCATGATATAGCCTAAATCAATCTTATTCATTTATATTCAGAGAACACTTAAGAATACTGATGTGATCACATGGAATTGTCAAAGGAGGTCTGAGGTTTGGTAACTTGTTCAAGGTGACTTAGATGCTTTTGAAAGGTTTAAGGCAGAGACATTATATGTGAAATCGCCAGGTGTATTTTACAATCCTCAGTCCAATTTTGACTTTTTTTTTATACAATGAAAAATTACGGAATAAACATTAAAGCCATTCCCTTATTCTCTAGGCAGAAGGAAGAGTACTTAAGGCCCAACAAACCAATGGAACAATTAGTCATGACTGATATAAGTGGCTTTGCTTTCAGTGGGATTCCCAAGCAGTACTCTCTCACACTTAGAGTCAAGCTACTGCTTAGATTAAAAGCAGATTGTAAATTCCTTTAAGGTAATCATTCTTTGATACATTTTCAGTGCTGGGGGTATGGCGCTCCTTCCTCTTTCTGTATATCTGCTTGAATCACTTGACAAAGAGCTAAACTTGATTCTGTGTCTTCTGAGGGCCAAAGTGGAATTCATCAGTCCATAGCCTTCACAGGGGTCAAGAGATCAAATGACAAAATATGTCTCACAATATGTGTAACAATGACACAATTCCAACTCTGCTACCTCAATATATATGTTGCCATTTTGGAGTCATTGTGGTTAAGAATGGACACCTATGATCACGTTCACATAAAGAGCCATGGTGGCGCAGTGGTTAGAATGTAGTATTGCAGGCCAGTTCTGCCCACTGACAGCAGTTTGATTCTTACTGGCTCAAGGTGGATTCAGCCTTCCATCCTTCCGAGGTCAGTAAAATGAGGATCCAAATTGTTGGGGGCAATATGCTGACTCTGTAAATGGCTTAGAGAGGACTGTAAAGCACTGTGAAGAGGTATTTAAGTCTAAGTGCTATTGCTATTCTCAAATTCTGGCAGAAAATCATTCTGACAGCTTATCATGACAACTGTCCTGGAGATTCTGGACACTACACCACAACACTGAGAAGCAAATACATGTTACTTATGAGCTGTCCAGCCAAACCAACTTAGCGGAAGCTAAGATATATAGCAGAGGACTTTATTTGAAATAAAATAGTTCATTCATAGAATTGCCCAAACTTCCTTTATAATTGGATGAACCTTTAGTTATAACAGTAGCAGGAATGTCAAAGCCAAAGGGAAAAAAGTGATAGGATCCAGAAATAAGGAAGGAAAAGTTTTTTAAAACTTCCTTTAATTAGTTGACTTTCAATAAATAAACCTAAAAAGAGATAATATCCATCCATATTTTCCCACTGGCTAAATATTTCCATTTTTAATATTACCTTTGCATTTTAGGATAGTGTGTCAGATATGTGTATAACTATATGTCAGATAGTTTATCCTTCCTCAGTGGAATCTCTTTTTCAATTTCTATTCAACATTTTTCCAGCTGAGCCAGCCTTTCACAGAGTTTTGAGAAAGCTTCTACTGTTAAGCCATTAAATTGCCACAGATCCCAAATAATCAAAACTTTAAAAACCAAAGAAAGGAAATGTAGCAAATCCACAATTTGTATCCAAAGTTGCAGAAGAATATTATTAACTTCTGTGCCATGAAAAAAGGCGTATGAATGGTGAATCACAATATTTCACAGAGATAAATATATGATGGACTAAAACTAAAAACAGTTTTAGTTAAGAATACCTACTAGACAGTGGGCAAATTTGGCCATGCTGCAGCCTTAGCCACTAGTTTCTGACTGACCGTTTTTCCTGTAAAATGAGGAGGATTGCAATCACGCTCCCTTAAACTTGATTGTAAGAGTCTATTTGTGATTTGTTTATATCTTATGGATGTCAGTAACTGTGGGTTTTCATAGTAGGAACAGCGATAAGGCTTTCAGGTTGAACTCTTGCACTTCAAAATGTACTGTTGCACTATTGCCATCAGAGTCTGTGGGGTGACGAGGGGGGCAAGTGACAAAACATGTGTTATGACATTGGAATGCAAGTATGAAAGGTCAAAGCTAGCACGTTTCATCATTTTGGCATCACTGTGGCTAATTGTAGATGTTTCTACATGGGCATCTGTGGGGGGCGTGCAAGAAGGGACAAGTGCTAAAAGAAGTGCAATGAATTTATCCTACAAATGCCACAACTTATGTATCTGCTTCAGATATCAGGACTTGAGGACATCATCGTGGCATTTATGTAATGGTGCCACTGTTTGTGTGTGTGTCATTTTGGTGTCATCACAGTTTGCTGCAAATGTCAATGCATATTAAGAATCTGTGAAACAATTAAAAATTGCATTACCAATCTGCCATAATCTAGTTTGGAAGAAAATTCAAATATAAGGGATCAGCAACTAAAGAGATTATCTACTCCAGCAACCAAACCCTATTCAGATTGTTCAGGTAGACCACCAGAAGTCTGGGAAGAATAATAACAGAGTTAGAAAGGACCTTGGTGGTCTTTTAGTCCAACTTCCTGCACAAGCAAGAGATCTTATACCATCATTCAGTCTCTTCTTAAAAGCCTCCAGTGATAGAGCATTCACAACTTCTGAAGGCAAAGCTGTTCCACTGGTTAATTTGAGCCTTGAGTCTTCAGAGAACGCGGCACACAAGTTGAACAAATAAAATAAATTGCCCTCACTGTTAGGAAATTTTCTATTAGTTCTTTTCTTTATTAATTTCCATCCATTGTTTCTTGTCTTGCCTTCTGTTGCTTTGGAAAATAGGTTGATTCCTTCTTCTTTGTGGCAGTTCCTCAAGTACTGGAACACTGCTATCATGTCATCCCTAGTCCTTGTTTTTATTAGATTAGACAAACCAATCCTTCCAACGTTCTTGATATGTTTTAGGTTCCAGTCCTCTAATCATTTTTATTGCTCTTTTCTGCACTCTTTCCAGAGTCTCTACATTTTTTTTTTAATAATATGGTGACCAAAACTGGATGCAGTATTCTAAATGTGGTCATACTAAGGCTTTATAAAGTGGTACTAATACTTCATGTGAGAAGTATTTCACTTCACAAAAGAAGAGGCTTAAGGTGGAAAGATAGGAAAATTGTCTTGGAAAGCAGTATGAATTGGAAACGGAAGATCTCACAAAACCAAATTCTGTCAGAAGCCTATGGAGGAAGTACATATATTTCTGATGAGTGAACTATAAGAAAGAAAAAGAATTGAACTTCACATCCATCATTGTTCCTATGAAGATTCTGGTCTATTACATTAAAATAGTAAATAACTAAATTAAAATATAAACAAAGCAATCAATACCCATTAAAAGACTGTTCAAAGGGACATCTTTGGCCCAATCCTACGGAACTGGGCCAAATTCAGCTGCCAAAGAAGTGAATTTTATGACTTGCAGAAGAAAAGCTTTTGCAATTTCCAGTAGATAGTCCTCTAAGAAAAGAGACATCTTCAGAATGGCATCTTATAAATCTAAACAAATGCTTAGACTTACCCTAACTCATTCTCCTCCTTGTAACTGTATGTATGTGTGCCTTTGAATCAGTTTTGATTTCTGGTGATTGACTGGATAAGTTCCTGCAGTTATCTTGACAAGATTTTTGGGGAAGTGGTTGACTGTTGCCTCCTTCCTAGGATTGAGAAAGAATAACTAGATCCAAGATCATTCAGCTGGCTTCATGCCTAAAGCAGGATTAGAATTCATAGCCTCCTGCTTTCTATTCTGATGTCTTAACCATTACCCCAAACTGATTCTTCCCTATAGCTAAGGAGAAGAAAAAAAATGGGGCTAGGGGGAGGAGGAGGAGAAGGAGAATTTGTGTTTGTGAAAAAATAATGAAAAATTTTAGAGTTACGGATATTTTTTAAAAAAATATTATTACAAAGCCATTAAGGGCTACCAGAGACAAGTAAATAACTATTTTAAACTTGGTCAAATAAGCCAACTTTATATTTCTTCCCTGTACTTTTAACTATCTTGACTTTTAATCCCTTCAACTAATGTCCTCAAGCTTGATTTTTCTCCATCTTTTCTTTCTTTCCTCCCTACAAATCCTTCAAAATTTTAACAGATCTCTTTTCTAAATGCAATTAAATTGTTATCTGAATTGCTTTTCTGTTCTGTCCTACAAATACTTTTATGTTCTTTTCCAATTAGAAGAGACAGACCAGTTTCATACAATCATTTTTGATATTATTCTTAAGGCTTATTTAAAACATCCACGTTTAAATCAACTTCAGTCTTATTTGATATATTTTGTTCTTCTTCTGCAGTAATTTGCACACCATCTAGAATATTAGGCATTCTTAAAATTA
The DNA here is from genome assembly GCF_029215685.1 of Pituophis catenifer annectens. Classification (NCBI taxonomy): domain Eukaryota; kingdom Metazoa; phylum Chordata; class Lepidosauria; order Squamata; family Colubridae; genus Pituophis; species Pituophis catenifer. Next base: position 12,143 of record NW_027257478.1, on the reverse strand, counting down.
ATTTCTAGGCCCATAAATTCAAAAATCTCATAAAAATGTCCACTGTTAAAGTGTTTTGCTACATTTTATGTATTACTTGGCCAATAATGACTACTGTTGTCCTTCAGTTGTGATCTTTAGTCTCAACGTATCATGTGTCCCTCACCCAAAAAAACCCCATAGTTTCTTATGGAAGGGACTCTTATAATTAATTTCAAGTCCTCATTTCAAACCCATCTGGACCCTCATTCAATTTTTAACTTTCAAAAATCCTTTTTGAAAGAGAATTCAACATATTTTTTTTTTGTTTATTTCAGAAAGTGATTTTTTTAAACCCTTAAACTCAAAGCTTCTTTTGCAGAGGAGAAGAGAATTCACCCAGGAAATATGATAAAAACGTGCAATTCTGAAGGTTTTTAATAGGTATGTTTGTACTCTTAACTTACTTATGAAGCAATAAAGGTGGGATAAAAAATCTAATAAATAAATAAACAAAAATGATTAAGAAAAAAGGGCTTGGTTGAGGTTTTTTGTTCATAAAGGCTATGTTACGACTGTGAGCTTTAGAATGAATCCCCAGACTCTCATTTGCTTGATTTATAAGCTGATCACAAAACTCTCAATTCCCGTGATCTACTCATGAGGAATAGCTGTCTGGAGTATGTTTGGACTACCTCATATTGTCTTCTTTTTCTAGAGAGATTTCTCTAGTCATCATCCAGAATATGGCCACAATCTCTGCCATAAATGCTTTCCCATTGAGACAGGGCCCGGAAGTCCAGAATTACAGAGGAAAAGCTTGACACTCCTAGTGTTTTCATAGTTTCTGAACTGCTTTTCTGTTTTTAAAAGAAAAGATTAAAATAATTAAAGTTAAATTATTATCTAAAATAAAATAATAACTCTAAGCGCCATGGTGGCACAGTGGTTAGAATGCAGTACTGCAGGCTACTTCTGCTGACTGCCGGCTGCCAGCAGTTTGGCAGATCGAATCTCATCAGGCTCAAGGTTGAACTCAGCCTTCCATCCTTCCGAGGTCGGTAAAATGAGGACCCAGATTGTTGGGGGCAATATGCTGACTCTGTAAACTGCTTAGAGAGGGTTGTAAAAGCACTGTGAAGCAGTATATAAGTCTAAATGCTATTGCTATTACTAATTATAACATTAAATAAGGCATAGATTTTGATGGAAACTGAGTAATATGTGGGTGAGAATGTGGTTACCTCAAACGCCATGCTGCAGACCCAGCCTGAATCCCATGAGATACATGCAAGTGTGAAGAAGCTTTTTGCTACATTGGATAATTCATCTAACCACTCAGTATGCATAAGCAACTAAAGAAGAAATCAAACTGTCACCAATGATTACACTACAGAGAAAGCACCAGGTTTGCTTTCTACAGCTACGTCTCTGTATTTTCCTTAATTACAGACCTCGAGAAAGTTTGTCACTGGCACTGCCTCATGTGCGGAACAGGAATTTATATTTATATTTTTCACCTCCAGCAACGATGAGGCTTGATAATGAAAAGGCCATCCCCCAACTCAGCTTAGCTTAGAAACAGTTTCCTTTGGCACACGTTTCAAGATTTACTTAGATAACCACTAGATGGCAGCAAATAGAGCTAAAGGATAGATTCTTGTACCTCTTTTCTGCCATCTGGTGCTTATTTAGATGTTTGCAGCACCCAACCTTTTCCCCAGACTCCCAAACTGGAGAAATAGGGAGGGATGTTTATTTTGAACTGGGCTGGAGATGCAAGCTAAAATGCTCCCACCTGGTGATATTGCTTGTATCGAGAGTCCAAACACTTCCAGTACACTCAGCCATTTCACTGTGTTGTTGTTCTAGAAGCACAGCATTTACAATGCAGCCAAAATTGCCAGGAATTTTCTTGGATAATAGCAATCAAATTGACTAAGAACACCTGTTTCCTTAGTCAAAGGTGTCCTTGACTAAGAACACCTTATTCAAAAAAATTTTCAATAAGTCTTTCCATCCCCTCTTCCTGAGGATGAACCTATATGACTGTAATGGTATACAGGAAAGGCCTTGAGAGATGGGGTGAAAAAAATGCTGCCTAGAGACCTGCAGCTAAGGGCTATGCCCTCTCTTATCTGACTATTCTCTTGACAGAATTTCTTTGCTCCATCTCTCAAGATCTTTCTACACACTATTACATCAGCAGACTGAAAGTTCAGTTCTGTTGCATACTTAATATGGTCTACGAACGCTTGCAAGGGACTTGGAGAAAGAAAGAAGCAGAGACAACATGCTCTGCAATTTGAATCCAATGCAGATCAGCTAAAATTCTATATATTTGATAGAAGAGGGATGTGTGTATGTGTGTTTTGTGTGCATGTGAGTGTATGTATATGTATATATGTATATGTGCTCCACAGTTATGTGGGAGTTTGGGCAGAAGACATCATAAGCCTTGTGCTTAAATGATCTGAATTATAATGAATGTGTTTATTGTTTACACAACCCTGTTTATTTAAATCACTGTTTTTTTCTTAAATTCTATTAATAATTGTCGACCATGTAAAAGATTACTTTAAAAAAAAATACCCCTGAGATGTTTAAGTGTGCATATGAAACTGTAAAGTGTGAAAGCAACAAAGATGTCTTTAAAATATAGGTCCCTTTGCCAGAAAGATGTGATCCACTGTGCTATCTTTTCAAGTGTGTAATTAGCGACACATAAAAACCCTGCCAAACATATTCTTTATCTCAGTAACAATGTTTGAGTCTATGGCAAGTTGCACTTTTACCCTGTTTATAACAAAATGCATTTATCCAAGTCAGAAACCACTTCTCTATTGATTGATTCATTAACCACCCTAATTCCAATATTCTTTATTAGACCACAAAGAAACCATTTGCCTGCATGGTCTTTCAGTATTGCTCTCCTCCCCTTTCCTTTTGGACGTTCTTTTGCCATAATATCCAAAATGAGAAGCTTTTAAGGACTTCCCACAGGATCTCACCTGAATTTGTACAAAGCATTGTACACCAATTGAAACCTCGAGTGGGGTGGGGGGGGATCTCACAGTCTGGGATCCATTTTGATTCACTTTGTGTGTCACCAATAACAAATGCATTCTTCCCCCAAGGGATGGGGTAGCTCAGTGGCTAAGATGCTGAGCTTGTCGATTGAAAGGTTGGCAATTCAGCGGTTTGAATCCCTAGTGCTGCATAACAGGGTGAGTTCCCGTTACTTGTCCCAGCTTCTGCCAACCTAGCAGTTCGAAAGCATGTAAAAAATGCAAGTAGAAAAATAAGGACCACCTTTGGTGGGAAGGTAACAGCGTTCTGTGCGCCTTTGGCATTTAGTCATGCCGGCCACATGAACATGGAGACTTCTTCAGACAGCGCTGACTCTTTGGCTTTGAAGCGGAGATGAGCACTGCCCCCTAGAGTCAGGAACAACTAGCACATAGTTGCAAGGGGAACCTTTACCTTTACCTTATTCTCCCCACAGCTCAATAGAAGTCAATTTGTGGTACGCTTATAGTTTCACATTACTCATACGGGTAACATGAAACTATATCATAATGTTTCCCCTTCAGCAAAAGAGGCACAGGTAAATCCAATTCAAATTCCTCTTTCGCTGCTATATTCCTGATCTGGATTAGAAGGCTTGTGGTTGTACATTGCAGAGACAAAAGGTTCCTTGAAGAATCCATGAAGCATATGGATTTTACCCAGTGGTAGGATTCAGCCAGTTCGGGAGTACCGGTTTTCAAATTACTCTCCCCACCCCCCCACCCCCGCTATAAAAGTGAATCCTGGATGCTGCACTGCAATGGAAAAATGGGCAACAGAGCAGATGGCACGAGGGAAGGAGAAGGCCGCTGTTTTCCTTTTCTCATGCCGGCTGCTTTGTTTCCCATTTCTTCATTGCAGCGCAGTTCCCAGGATCTACTTTGACAGGGGGCGGGTGGAATTTAACAACCTGCTCATCCAGGGTCAGGTTGGCCGTTGCAGGAGGTTCATCCTGCATGTGCGGTGGAGCTGGAGCATGGGGATGGGCCACGCCTCCCATGACAGCCAACCTGACCCTGGCTGAACCGGTTGTTAAATCATTTGAATCCCACCACTGATTGTATCCCACCCTTTAATATAGATTGCAGACATCTGGGTAGGGAACTCAAAAGAGGACAATGTTTTATTCCATAGTCTAATCCTAATCTCAATCAGGTCTCCTGTCTGTTTCTTACTGCTGAATAACAAAAGAAAAGAAAACACCCAATGAAATGGCTACTTGCTGTATATTAAGTCTGGACACAATGCTAGAAGCTCAGATATCTTTTGCTATCCTTTCGTTATAATATTTACATTAATTTTGACTTTATTTATAAATTACCTTGGAAAGATCTGAATCCTTACATGCAAGGTATAAATGAATTAAATGGTAAACTATATTAGCTACAGCAGTACCCCTTTAAAAAGTCATATAATCTCCTGAGGGATGAGAAATTCTGAGGGCAGTTTTTCTTCTCCCTTTCAAAGGTTTGCAGTATTTATGGCAAGTCTCAATTGACTCTGATGCACTTGCTGCCCCGCAAATCTGTCTGAAACTTTATTTACCCTGCTCTATTCCTTTATGAACCATCAATAGAATAAAAAATACAACCCCGCTCCCCCCCCAAGGTACATCTGCCACTTTCGATTGGAACAAGTACTTTACAAGACACAAGGAACAGATTCAAGGTCAATTTAGAAGTTAACACAGACAATGTGTGGGAAGTGCTACACAGTTTTATTGCCACTGGGGTGGAATGATGTATATGACTGTTCTTGTTCTCAAAGCAATAACACAAAATCAGAAACTGGCCAGATTATCATATGCTTCCAGCTTGTTTGTATTTTAAAGTCAGAGGCCCTTCACACTAAGCATGACTCAGTTTCAGGAACTGTTACCCCCCCCCCCTTTTTTTTTTTTTTGGTAACAATACTGTCACTGTTGCTGGTGGTTTCATCCTCATACTTTTTTTTTTGAAGACCCATCTTCATCTATCCCAGTGGTTCTCAACCTTCCTAATGCTGTGACTCTTTAATACAGTTCCTCATGTTGTGGTGACCCCCAACTATAAAATTATTCCTAAGACCATTGAAAATATGTGTTTTCCAATGGCCTTAGGCGACCCCTGTGAAAGGGTCATTCGACCCCCAAAGGGGTCGCGAGCCACAGGTTGAGAACTGTCACTGCGTTATTTTATTTACCAGCTGAGCTCATTATTTCTGGACTGTCAGACTCTCCGTAGCTTGCCAACTTCTTATCAGTAAGCTACGTGTTTCCGTATCCACCCACATTCGTTCACTTCTTTTTCCTTTGTTCTCTTTCCAGCAAGGTCCGGCTGAGATAGCCGGCAAGAATTACTTTCAAAAATGTAGCAATTAACTTTTCTTAGTTAGTGAGGTGTTTTATTTTCTTTATAACAAATAAATGAGTTTTATTAGAAACCTTCCTTCGCGTTTCTTTTTCGGAATATTGCAAACAAGGAGGAGCCACGATTCATCTCCTCTAATTAAACCAGGGTAATTAGTCCCAGAGCCAAACATGGGATTAATAAATGCCCTGACAAGAACCACTGATCTATCCAGACACCAGAAATGGACCCTCTCTGAAGCAGCATCTACCCTCTAGAATGAGGTTCTCCCTGAGATCCGGATAGCACCCACTCCCACTTTGCTGTTATTTAGAAGAGATGTGAATATCGGACTCTTGACTCAGTGGGTCAAGGGAGAGGGAGACTACAGGGTCTATAGCAGGGGTGTCAAACTCGCATCATCACATTGTCATCACGTGATGTATCGTGACTTTTTTTCCTGCTTCGCTAAAATGGGGGTGGATGTGGCCAGCACATGACACATCTGGCCTGTGGGCCACGAATTTGACACCCTGACCCTGGTCTATAGAACTTGCTATATTTTTTCTTCATTCATTCTCTTTTATGTTTTGGTGATTTTATTGCAATTTCTTTCTTTGATTGTTGTGACTTGCTCAAAGTCATTGGGAGTTGAGCAACATGTAAGTTTAATACATTGTTGTGTTGCTTGTACAGTTAACCAGATGTTTAGACTGGATTTGATATTTTTATCCACCTGTGGAGCCCTTCCCAAGGACTCCAGGTAAACTGATATTGCTTGATGGCATTGAAGGTATTGCCACAGGATGTAAACCATTCCAAGTTGCTTTTTGCAGTTAAAAGATGATGATTTTGTCAATGCCAATAATGTCCCAGCTCCAGTTGTTTGGGTACCAAAGGAGCCTATTACTATTGGTACTAGCTTTGCTTTCTTTTGCCACGGCCATTCTGCTTCTATTTGCATGCCTTTATATCTTCTCCAGCTCTTTTTCTTCTATTCTGTTGTAAGGTACTACCATGTCTAGGTCTTTCATATCAATAATTGTGTTACATGCTTGTCTATTTGAATTTTATGGTTCCAAAACGCTTTAGTTTGTCATTTTCTATTCTTTGTTTAGTTTGTGGCCCCACCATTTCTTGCTTGCAGGCAAATGGAAATTCTTGGGGGTATTTCAATGCACCATTGCTGCTGTTTGCAGTCAATCTGGACGATTTGCAGCAGATAACTAGGTGGTCCACTGTTTGTTCAGCTTCTTTGTAGAGGTGGCAATTGCTGTCTATTTCTGTCTTCTCAATTTTGACTTTGTATGCATTTGTTCTTAAAGTTTGGTCTTGTGCAACCAGAATAAGCCACTCTGTGCCTTTCTTCAATTTTTCTGCCCTTAGCCATTGCCAGATCCTGTTGTCTGTTTTCTTTTCTATTTTTTGTGTACTGTTTTTTCTATTTTTTTTTTTTGCCATATAATACTTTGCTTTGCAATGCCTTTTTTCTATTCTTCACTTAGTCTTTCTTGTAGTCCACTTTGATTTTTCCAATACTTAGTAAGCCTTCAAGGCAAGGGTGAAATCTACTTACCTTCCCTACCAGTTCTGAAGTGCACGCACCATCTTCACTTCCAATTCTGGACCCTCTGTGCATACGCAAAGCCTTCTGCACATGTGCAGAGGGTCAAAAACAGGTTACTTCCTGGTTAAAACCAGGAAGTAATGATGTCTGGGTGGGTGGGTGGAGCCTCATGCTGCTGCCTGAGCACCAGTTCACCAAAGCACGCGCCGTCACTGTTACTGGTTCGCCCAAATCAGAGCGAACTGGTAGCATTTCACTCCTGCTTCAACGTATACTAGTTTTAGTGCATCTTCTTTGCTGTCCTTCAGATATTCTTCAAATGCCCTTTTTTCATTAGGCTGGAAACCAGGAGACTCTGAATTCTAGTCTCAAGTTAGCATGAAAGTCAATTGGTGATTTTAGGGCCGTTCTCTCTCATCCTAACCCACCTCACAGAATTATTGATGTGCGAAAATAAGAAGAGGAAGGAGCATTAGGTATGTTTATTGTTTTGAATTATTTATAAAAGTAATAAAGACCAGTTAAAATATTTTTTAATAAAAACCCTTCCACATCAACCTATGCTACTTAGTAAGCAGAGTCAACATTGCTGCATGGACGAAGGGCATGATTTGTTGTCATTGTCCAGTCCTCTATTGCAGTGGTATATCTAATGATTAGAATTGCCCAAATGTTAATTGCCTTATTGTTACTTCCTCCACGGAAGTTGGACTTTAAGATCTTCTTCACTCTCATGCTGTATTGACTTCTAAATTTCTTCTTGACTTCTTCTGTGCTTGATATTGTTAGCTTGAAGAATGCCCAGGTATTTGTAGTGATTTTCTTCATCCAGGTTCTTGATGTTATTGCCTTAGGGCATATTTCTTTATTTTTTTACTATCTTCTCCTATTTATGGTAAGGGTGGAACATTTGTCCAGCCCAAGTTCCATTGTGATATCTTGGTTGTATTTATGGACATTGTTGAACAGTGATTCTATTTCGGATGGCGTTTTTCCATACAACTTCAGATTATCCATGTAAAGGAGGTGGCAAAGCCTGGCAGATGTTTCTGATATTTAAAAGCACTGATCTGACTTGTTTAGCATTGTTGACAGAAGAATCAGTGCAATAACAAACTAGTGGTGATAGTCTGCTTGAAAGATTCTGCTCTTGAGGTTAACCTCTCCAAATTACCGCCATTGACCGACAACTGTGTCTTCCATTGTCCCACTGTCATTGTACAAAGCTTCTGATATTTCTACTGACTCCTGTTATTTCTTGGTTTTCCGACTATGTGGCAGAGAATCAAATGCCTTCTTGTAATCAATCCAAGGTACATTCAAGTTTATTTTTCTTCTCTTGCAATTTTCCATTGAATCATCTTTTCAATTAGAAGCTGATGTTTTGTTCCTTGCTATTTGGGTGGTTTCCTTTCTTCTAAGGTGGGAAAGAGCTTGCTTTCAACTAGATATTGTTGGACTGCATCAGCTACAACACCAGTTAGCCAATTTGAAAGTTGTTGGTAGGCAGATAATTTGACTGTATTTGTCTGGTGTTTCCCTTTTTGTTGTATCTTTCATTGTCAGGTAGGTTTTTCCAGTTTTCAATTTCACTTCCTTGCAGTTAAATTGCTTGGGTGCAGAGCAAACAGATGTTCCAACCAAAAAAAATGCAGTTTATCTTTACTTGCTTGTTTTCTTTCAGATGTTTCATTACCCAAACTTGATAACACCATCAGTGCCCTCATGTCAATCCTGAGCTATAAATATTCTCCTTTATCTTTATCTTTTGCTGATCTTCTTTGACTTTTCTCCACTATTTCAGCTGTTATTACAAGTTCTTTAATTTTGGCCTATTTTTATTCTTCTCTACTACTTTTAGTCAGACTGCATTTTTGTTGTATTTCATTGTGTGTCCCATAACTGTGCCCAGAACTTCATTGTTTTTTCTTTGTCAGGAGTTGACTGGTTCACTGAAGTCAGTCCATTGAAGGATTTGTAAAAATGTTTCTGATTCAACTAAAATTGAAGATTCTTCCTATAGTGTGCAATTTACCTGCTGAGCTTCTTGGCTATAGCTATTATGTGTTACATTATTATTTCCAATGCTTCCTTAATCTTTCTTGTTTCTAGGTGATATTTCTTGATCAGGTAATCTTTGATCTTCTTCAGCTTCTTTTCTTTCATCTGCTCTAGTTTACTTGCATCTTAGATGCTGATTTTATTTTCTAATCTGATCTTCCATTTTGGTGAACTTTTTAGCTTTTTTTCTTCTTTATTGATTTTGCATTCCAGATATTCAATTATAACTGCAATTGTGCTATACATTAATTAGTTTGTTTTTTTTTGCAGTGAGCTAGAACTTATATTTGATATTACAGTGTTGGCATCTTTAACTACTTGTGCTAGCTATTATTTTGGAACAGCAATCTTATTCTTTTTGTGTTATTTATTCTTTGTTTCAATCCTTCTTTTTTAGTTAGAGGGATTTGCTCTTTCTGAGGAGAAAGCAGATGAGAGGGCGCCTGATTTGAGAATGAAAATGATTGAATAGCTATGTAGCTTCCTCTACCGCTGCTACTTCCAGCGAGGCATTCATTTCTTGCCTTGGGTAGGTCTTTGCAGTTCTTCCAGTTCCGCTTCTCTGAATACTTTATTTTGTGTACAAATCAATGCTGATCTGCTAGCCTCTGTTCTGTTGTTTCTGATTCTGGGTGTTGTTCTTTCCAAAACTGTACATTTTTTCAGATGTCCTCTTTTCATTGGACTTGATTTATAATACCAGATAAATATTTCTTTATAATTATGTATATATTTGTGACAGGTAAACACCTGTTCTACCCCAGCTATGGACCCCAAAAAACGCAGCACACACAAAGTTTGTACACACCTTAGTTTACTAAATTAAATCAGTCTTTTTCAAACAAAGGCTGTTAATTAACTTTCTTAACAGCCTACAAGAATCCAAAGAAAAAAATAATCGTAATCTTACTAGGATTGGCAGAAAGCCCAGAAGCAATTTGCAGGAAACTGATAAAAGAACTAAGATCAAGACACGAAGGAGAGTGAACTAAGTTGTTCCCTGCAAATTGCCTCAGTCGTCATCCATCTTTAAATAGGCTAAGGAAGTGGACAATTAGCCCCAAGCTTACTCTCGAGGAGACCTCCTCCTGAGGAGCCACTCCTGCCTTTTGGCAGCTCTGCGTGCCCCTGCATCGAGAAGAGACTCCTCCTCTTCTTCCTCTTCACTCATGGAAGCTTCTGGAGGTTCTGAAGGCCCTGGCTGAATCCCCGCCTCTGGCACCACATCTTCTCCAACCTTCTCATTGTCCGACTCAAGTGCCAGCTGCACAGGCTTCTGGCACAGCACCACATCAGCCTCCTCACTGTTGGAATCAGCTACTAGCTGCACAGGTTGCTAACGGGCCACAACAACACCTTTCCTTGCAGTAGTCCTGCAGTTGCTGACCCTGATTGCTCAGCCAATAGTCCTACAGCCCATTTTCTCCAGATGTCCAGGAACTCCAACACCTAAAATGGTCCTTGTTGATCTGGGTGATGACTGAGTGGTATGTGTTTCTGTAATTTATGTCTCATGATATTGTTTATGGAAGAGATACTCTTCATCTATCTATTCTGATGAAACCTATCCAGTATAGTTGATTAATCTGGCATAGTGTAGCTCTCATTTTCCTCAGTGCACACAAGCCTCATAACCACTTCATAGTAATGCCTTCCTGGGGCATTTTTGATATCTTGATTTGTCATCTTAATTTTACTTTTAAGTAAACAGGTTTTCTGGTATTTTTTTTTAAAGTTTGTGGAACCAACTTTTGTTACTTTACCACTGATTTTTTTGAATTCTTATTACTTCTGTTTGCTATTTTGTAATCATTTAGCACACTGCTCTGGAGGTTTTCCACCTAGTCCAAACTAGGGACTGAATGACTGAGTACAGGGAATCCTGGTCCAGGAAAGGCCACAACTGGCACACAACACAAAGTTGTGCTAAGGGTCTCCTAGCTGTGACTGCCACCTGTTCCTTGAACAGGAGTCATAAGTCCAGGAGAACCCTCAAGTTATAGATTTGTCTTTCTGGGGCAGTGCCACCCCCATCCAGATTCAAAGATGACAAGTCCCAGATCCTGAAGCCCTGTGTACCCAAAGCCATTTGGTCTTACCAGAGTTCAGTCAAAGTCTGGTCCTCCATCCAGGCCCCCATAGCCTCGAGCACTGCAAAAGGTCATCCGTAATGTCACTTGGGTCACTAAGAGTGGAAATATAGAGTTGGGTATCATCAGTATACAATATATACCTCAACCCGTGCTAATGGATGATCTCACCCAGAGATTTCATATAGATGTGGAAAAGGAGTGGAGAAAGTACCAAGTCCTATGGTACACCACAGAGTAGCAGCTGAAGCTGGACCTCTCACTCCCTATCAATACCGATTGGGACCTGCCACAAAGAAAGGAGCCGAACCAGTGCAGAAGTGTGCCACCCATCCCCATCCCCTGCAGATGGCCTAAAAGGATACCATGGTCAATGGTATTGAAAGCTGCTGGGAGGTCAAGGAGAGCGAGGATGGTTGCACTACCCCATCTTGCTTTCACCAGAGCTCATTAACAAGCACAACCAATGCCATTTCCATCTCATAATCAGACCTAATCCTGTCTGAAAGGGGTCCAGATAATCTGTTTCATCATCCAGGACCCTCTGCAGCTGCCAGGCAACCACCTTTTCCATAACCTTTCCTAACAATGGACAAAAATTGTCCAGGCAGACCTGCCATATCTATGCTTTGTTTTTTCATGGCATCCCTAAAAGAGGGGTCCCTAACCCCTGGGATGCAGCCCACTACTGGGCTGTGAGCCATTTGGAACCAGGCTGCAGAAGGGGCAGGTGACTGTGTACACACATCCCCACTTATATGAGTAGTGGAGGAATGCATGCACGTGTGCTCCATTTGCGTGAGCAGAGGGTGTGTCCGTCACTCACACAAATGGAGGTATGTGCCTGTGCGCTTGCTGGCCACTCACATGAAACAATCCCCTCTGCCCCCACCTCTGGTCCACAAAACCGGAAAGGTTGGGGAACTCTGTCCTAAAATATACTTCATTTAATTGCAGGCATGCCCTAAAATGTGATGCAAATTTTCCAAAGACCATGGAGGTTTTTAATGAAGTGTTCCAAAATTTTACATGGCAGCAGATTCTGTGTATTTCTGCCCCCCATCTCATTTT
>NW_027257477.1:0-19366 GCF_029215685.1 Pituophis catenifer annectens | reverse complement strand
AATATGCAGTCAAAAATTCCCAGATGTGCACATGCTGCAGTTTCATCCACGTTAAGGAATAGGTCTTTGGGGTGTAGCACAACTTCGGTTCTTAGAAAGCTGAAGTAAGCAAGTGCTGAGTTGTACAAGTGATAGGTACAGGTAGCCCTTGATTTACAACCACAATGGAGCCCAAAATTTCTGTTGCTAAGCAAGACATTGGTTATGTGAGTTGCGTTTCCTTTTATGACCTTTTTTTTTGTGACAGTTGTTAAGCGAATCACTGCAGTTAAGTGGATCATGTGATGATGAAGCCAATCTGGTTTCTGCCATTGACTTTGTTTCTTTTTTTTTTGTAAAAGTTTTTTTTTTACACAAACAAACAAACAATGCATTTTTTTCTGAACAGAATATTGGCCGAGTCACAAATTTATACAATTTTTAGCCATCTCCAACACACTTTATATATTTCACTTTTTGCCATGATAATCTTTCTCTCTAATTTTTATTTTCTTTTCCTTGTTTCTTCTAATAACCAATACTACCATTCGCCCTAATCTTAATCAAATTTAAGTTTTCCCTTACCTTCTCCAAGTTAAAACCCTTAAATTTAAAATCAATCATTTTTCTAATAGTTAACCTTAACTCTAAATCATCCTATTCAAATATTTCCCCGTTGACTTTGTTTGTCAGAAGCCAGCTGGGGAAGGTTACAAAGCGGTGATCACATGATCCCGGGACTCTGCAACTGTCATAAATACATACCAGTTGCCAAGCATTGAATTTTGATCATGTGACCTTGGGGATGTTTCAATGGTGATGAGTGTAAAAAGTTTTCATTGCTGTTGCAACTTTGAATGCTCATTAAATGAATGGTTATAAGTCATGGAGTACCGGTATCTGTACTAATGCTATATGAAACGGTAAGACTTTATTGCTCACTGTTCCACTCCGGGACAATGTGATTGGATTATACTACCAAAATTCAGCAACAAAAAAGCTGAGTATGACAACACGATTTCAGGCTGCTTGGGGAACAAGATTAAGGTTGATTCCTCAGCCTTCCGTCCTTCCAAGGTCGGTAAAATGAGGAGCCAGATTGTTGAGGGCAATAGACTGACTCTGTAAAACCACTTAGAGAAGATTGTAAAGCATTGTAAAGCAGTATATAAGTCTAAGTGCTATTGCTATTAAGGTTGGGGTTGGGAAGACTATTGCTCCCTTTCCCACTGATTTGAAAATAATTATTGTGCCCCTTCTTCTGATATCAAACCCTCAGTAGATGGTCTCCTACAGTTCTCCAGGTGGTTGGGAGGTTGAGTTGTGGATTCCCAACCTCACAGATATTGCTATCTCTAGATTAGTGCATTGTGCAAATATTTTTTAAAAAGTGTGAACAAACTGGCACGTATCTAGTGGTAGATTTGGGCAATGGGAATAGTTGTGTGTGCTTCGTACACCCAAGGAATCCCCATCCAAAGGAGAGTTTAGCAATTTAAACAATCACAAGGATTGATAGTTAACCTCATTAATTACAGGGAAATCTTAAAACGCTTTTTCAGAACTTTTGGGTTTCTCTAGAAAACTCCCACTTCCTGGGCCATTTATTTCAAAAGATAGGAAACAATAAAAGAAAACAAATCATTTCGAGAACTGAAGTAAACATTTGGCTCCCAGGTTCACTGTCCTAAAAGGGGCTTGAAACAGAAGACCTAAAGGTCCTGTGAATGGGACCCTTTGACGAATATTTGGACTAGATCAGGTGTCTGCAACCTGTGGCTCCGGAGCCGCATGCGGTTCTTTGCGCCCTCTGCTGTGGCTCCCTGTTGGATGATCCCACCACTGGCTGGCCCCACTCCTTGCCCTCCCCTCCCAGTCACTCCTCACCTGGCCTGAGAAGGTAAGGGGGATGGCGGGGGATGGAGAAGTGGCCGGGGCAGAGGCAGAGAGGGGGAAAGAGAGGGAGGGGGGGAGGGAGGGAGAGAGAAAGAGATGTCAAAAGGGTTTTCTGGTTCCCGTTGTTTTTTAACAACCGGTTCTCTGCCCTAATGACAGCTGGGTAGGCGTGGCTAGGGGGGGTCATGTGACTGGTGAAAGTGAGTGACGTCGAGTTGGCCACGCCCACTGAGGTTTTGTGGCTCCCGGTGTTTTCTTTTCTGTGGGAAACGGGTCCAAATGGCTCTTTGAGTTTTTAAGATGGCAGACCCCTGGACTAGATTAAATGTAGCCTGGAGATGAGAAGGTCAGTGGGAGGAGAGGGGTAGGGTTGTATGGTTTATTAGGAAAACCACAGTTGGCAGAGCTCCTACATTTTAAGCCATGGTTTACAACGTCTGAGTTCATAGAACCTGTGAAGGCCCAAACCAAAGAAATATTATAACGTAATGCAATGGGCAAACCCCATCTATTTATATGACTCTGAAATCATATCTCATATCCAATCCAGGCCTTTTTTATTCATTGAGTCAGAAGGGCTGGGTGCTCTGATCTGTAGAACCACAGTGACGTGATTCATATCACTGACTAAGCTGAGCTAAATAAAGCATGTTATGACTGGCTTCACACAAAGCAAAGAACCATCATTTGAATAAATCCCACTGGCTGGGTTTGTATCAGTGGGTTTCTACCGGTTCATTCCGGTTCGGGCGAACCGGTAGTGGCAGTGGCGGGAGGCTCCGCCCACATGCCCGGATGTCATCATGGACGCTCTGTGCATGCGCAGAAGCGCTCACAGTTCCAAACCAGTAGCGAAGGTCAGTGGAACCCACTACTGGTTTGTATAAGGTCTCAGTCACATAGGTACATACCATAAACTAAGCCAGAAAGAAGCGAATCTTATTTATTTTATTTATTTTTTATTTTTATTTTATTTCGAATTTATATACCGCACCTTCTCCCGAGGGACTCAGGGCGGTGTAAGCCAGATAAAAAACATACAATACAAACATTAAAAACAATTAAAAAGATATATATTAATTTGGCCCCAATTTAAAATAACAAACCAATTAAAAATATTTAAAAAATATATTAAGCCAGCCCGGCTTGCTGAAAAAAGAAAGTTTTAAGGGCACGGTGGAAGGCTCTCACATTTAGGGTCAATGTGAGATATGAACCTGGTTTGTAGCTTAAGCTTTTGGGTGAACCGTATTAACAGATTAACAGAGTGGGAAGGGATCTTGATTATCATCTAGTCCAACTCCGTGCCCAAGCAGGAGACCCTACACCATTTCTGACAGATGGCAGTCCAATCTCTTCTTGAAAGCCTCCAGTGATGAAGCTCCCACAACTTCCGAAGGCAACTTCTGTTCCATGGGTTGATTGCTCTCACTGCCAGAAAATTTCTCCTTATTTCTAGGTTGAATCTCTCCGTGATCAGTTTCCATCCATTATTCCTTCTCTGGCCTTCAGGTGCTTTGAAAAATAGCTTGATCTCTTCCTCTCTGTGGCAGCCCCTCAAGTATCAATGAGAAACTATTGGTTTGCCTCAGACCAGTTTCTGAATAAATGGCCAACCAAGAGGCCAAGAAGCATGGCTGGCTGAGGAATTCTGGGAGTTGAAGTCCACAAGTCTTAAAGTTGCCAAGGTTGGAGACCCCTGCTTTAGTCTTGTCTAGTCACAGCTGACTTTCAGCCCCTTCGTAGATTAGCTCTCTTCATTCTTTCCAAGGGTTTCACTGCATCACAGAATGCTTTCGGGTTTAAAACGCTTCTCTTTCTTGATGGCATCAGTCCCGTGCGCCCTTTGGCAGCTTCGTTTTCTAGCACCTCAGCCATTCCTAGCAGAATAGATGTTTTGAAGGAATTGGATCCCATGATGTGATCAAAATAAGATAGGACCCTACATAACCTGAATGGGAATCACAGATCACATTAAGGCATTAAGGCATGCTTTATTCAAGCTTCCATGGTCTCTGAAATACCACATTTTTCGGAGTATAAGATGCACTGGAGTATAAGATGCACTGGAGTATAAGGCGCAGCTTCGTTTTTGGGGAGGAAAATAGAGGGGTGGGTGGGAGAATCTGCCTACCAGGTATTCATCTGGCTAGCGTCCTTAGACTGGTGAGCTTCAGCACATTAGTTTGCTGGTTTTTATCCCCTGCTTGGAGATAAAAAACCAGTTTCTAAAGCACAATTGATCTTTTGAGAGAGAAGCAATGAGAAAAGCAGGCAAACCATGGAGATCACTTCACTCGCTAGGGCCTCGTTAGGGCTGAAAAAAAGCTTAGGAAAAGCTACATTCGGAGTATAAGACGCGCCCAAATTTTCAGTCTCTTTTAGGAGGGAGAAAAGTGCGTCTTATACTCCGAAAAATACGGTGCTTTGAGACTGAATCTAAAGTGATGCAGCTCCTAAAGTATTTATGAATCTAATCCTGACAGTTTCCCTCGGGTTCCTACATCTTATTTTGCTTTTCCTGTCTTCCAACCTCAGTTGGTTACTTTGCCCTTCACGTGATGGACTATGGCAGCCCACATGATTTGGTTAATGGGCATCTGTCACCTCGCCGTCAAAAATTGCATAAGCCACCACAGATGATTGGATTAAGTGACAGTGAGAGCAGAAACAGCCAAGGGCAGTGAGGATGTAAAAAAAAAAAGAGAGAGAAAGTGGCAGAGAAAGAATCAAACGTCTTCACGATGAAGGTCGAAAACTTTTTTTTAAAAAAAAGTTATTTGCTATTCATAATGCAAAGAATGTGGTCCAGCCTCAACATCAATCATGCATATAAAGAATGAATATAACTTGCTGAAATGTTTATGGGATGAACTAAAATAAGTTATATGATATCCATTCTTCTATCCATATATGCTGTATATTATATGAATATATCCATTCTTGTATTCATATGTTTGGTGTGTGTGTATACACAATTAGATCAGGGGTGTCAAACTTGAGGCCCTGGGGCCAGATCCGGCCCGCAGGGTGCTTCAATCTGGCCCATGAGGCCACCCTGGAAACAGTGAAGAACTGGC
Source organism: Pituophis catenifer annectens (assembly GCF_029215685.1). Taxonomy (NCBI): domain Eukaryota; kingdom Metazoa; phylum Chordata; class Lepidosauria; order Squamata; family Colubridae; genus Pituophis; species Pituophis catenifer. Next base: position 14,411 of record NW_027257477.1, on the reverse strand, counting down.
TCGCGGTGCCTCTGCCACCGAAAATGGGCTCCCAAGCTCCGTTTTCTGCTGTGATGGCCTCTGGCCTCCTAGAACTTTCGCTGGCAGAGGGTTGTAGGAGGACTTCGCAGCAGAAAACGGACCATGGGAGCCTGTTTTCGCTGGCAGAGCACTTAGGCCACCACATGCATCCCCGACATGAGTGACGTCGAGCTGACCATGCCCCAAAGTCAAACACAACCCTGATGCGGCCCTCAATGAAATCGAGTTTGACACCCCTGCGATAGATAGATAGATGGATGGATGGATGGATGGATGGATGGATGGATGGATATATCCGTATAATATATACATATGAATATAAGAATGGATATAACTTACTTTCGTTCATTCTGCAAAAGTTTAATATATATGTATGTATGTATATATATTCCTATCAGTAAGAGCGTAAAGATAAAGGCAGAATAATATTTTTGTAAGTGAAATTTTGTAAGTGACAATAAATACTGAAGTATGCAGTTGAATAAAATATGTCAAATCTTTGCTTCATCTTGAATAACTTTTTTTCCTAGCTACTTTAAGCTCTTAAAGACGTGCTATAAATTTCTGATTACTTCTTCTCATGGATATCAGACATTTAGGCTAGTACTGTATTTCACCAATACTTCGAAGGAAGGAAGGAAGGAAGGAAGGAAGGAAGGAAGGAAGGAAGGAAGGAAGGAAGGAAGGAACTTCCTTGATACTTAATAATTCTGCACTCCTTGCTAAACTTTCATCTTGTATGATTGTCTAATCATTCAATACAGGTGTATCCTGAATTACCTGATAAATTCCTGAAAATCTTGTCCACTATGCATGAGAACATTGCCTGCTTTGATCATATATGTATAGGCAGTCCTTAACTTACAACCACAAGGTAGCCCAGTATTACTAAGCAAGACAGTTGTTAAGTGAATTTTGTCCCATTTTACAACCTTTCTAGCCACAGTTGTTAAGTGAATCACTGCAGTTATTAAGTTAGTAACATGGTCATCAAGAATCTGGTTTCCCATTGATTGCTTGTCAGAAGATTTAAAACAGTCATAAGTCATTTCTTTTCAGTGCCTTTAACTTTGAACGGTCACTAAATGAATGGTTGTAAATCAAGGTCTACCTGTATGGTTCATTCCAAGCCTTTCCCACAATGGCATGGAAGCTCTCTTGCTTACATGCTTACATTTCCCCTGACTGATTTGACCACTTTCTACGTGGCCGAATACAGGTAGTCCTCAGCTTATGATCCCAATTGGAACCGAACGTTCTGTCACTAAGCGATGCGATTGTTCAGTAATTCATGCCCAATTTTATGATTTATTTATTTTTTGCTGTGGTTATTAACTGAATCACACAGTTGTTAAGCAAATCTGGCTTCTCCCATTGACTAGGAAAGTCCCAAATGGCCATTACATGATCTTGAAACAGTCCAACCATCATAAATACATCCCAGTTGCCAAGTGCCAGAATTTCGATCCTGTAACCATGGAGATGCTGCGAGAATCATAAGTGCGAGGACCGGTTGTAACTTACTTTTTTCAGCATCTTTGTAACTTTGAATGATCACTAAACGAATGAGTGTAAGTCAAGGATTACCTGTACAAATAGTTAATCACCACAATCCATATATATAGCTACTGGTACTAGACCTAGGCCAGTGATAGCGAAACTTTTGGCATCTCTCTCTCTCTCTCCATCTCTCTCTCCCTCCCTCTCTCTCTCCCCATCTCTCTCTCTTCACCTCTCTCTCTCATCTCTCTCCACCTCTCTTCATCTCTCTCTCCATCTGTCTCTTCATCTCTCTCTCTCTCCATCTTTCTCCATCTTTCTCTTCATCTCTCTCTCTCCCCCCCCTCTCTCTTCATCTTTCTCCATCTGTCTCTTCATATCTCTCCCTCCCCCCCCTCTCCATCTCTCTCTTTCTCTCTCAGACTAGGGCTGCACTGAATATTTCTGAATTGGTGCAAAGAGGGCACAATCCAGACAACGCTACTTCAGAGAGGGCAAGGGCATTTTGTGCATGGAGATACATTGATTCCCTGTGAGAAAGTAGGGAGTGATTATTTATTTCCATAGACATTTGATGCCTATTTCTAGGGTTTATATTATTGCTTCCATGTCTTTTTTTTTTTTTTGTCTCAGAATAGTAGCATCACCCAATGCTGATGGTCATTCTGACAACATTTGGTGGTCATTTTGACATTGGCTTGATCTGCATCCTTGTCCTTCTGTCTGCGAATCATTCATTTTGTTCAGTGGCAACTCTCTAGGAATGAAGCTCTAGGATCCTGCTTCCTGCTCTTAACAGGAGGTGCCAAGAAATGAGCAGAGCTAATCCTGTTCTATGGAACCAGTGTGTAAATACACAGTTAAATACCTGAACATATTTTTTTAAAAAAAACCTTTAAGAAAAGACATTGTTATTCCCGGTAATCTACTTCTTCTCTTACAAGGATTTTAAAATGTGGGTGACCAAAAATGTGAGTCTACGCTCTCTTATAGTGTTCATTATTGGCACAATAAAATAATAGCATCTTATCCTGCAATGTAATTCTGTTGCCTGTATTTTGTGGCACCGGGGGAGAAAAGTTAGCATTTATATCCGAAATCAGATTGGAAACTTTGCTGAGTGAACAGGACAAGAACTACAAAAAGGCAAAGCTGGGAACAGACTGTGGAGCCAGGAAATACCACCTGCCATTCTATCTAAGGTCATCCTGTCCTCAAAGAACCTATTTGAAATCCCGTTTCTAATTTTGGACAATGAACTCTTAAGGAATGTCGTGTCCAGCAGTGCTGAAAATGTAGCTCCCACCAGGGCCTAAAATATCTTGCTAAACTGTGATCAAGGACCATTTACTAGGGTTTAAAATGAACCAGATTCCAGCTTTTGCAAAGCTGATCTTTGGAATTGCCTGACCTGGGCAGCATATATGCTTCCTGGAACTGCAATTAAACATGTTCAAATAGTATTTTATGGATTGATTGAAAGCAGGGTGTTCTCATGGCATGCAAAACCCAGCCCTGTTAACAAAATATAGTGGTTGAATTCACATGACACTTTAGTTCTCCAACAAATAAATCATATTATGGCATAAGACAGTGATGGCTAACCTTTTCTGGACCGAGTGCATGAAGTGCGTGCATGTGTGTGCACCTGATTCCCCAAAATACAATTCGTGTGCAGGCCATGTGCATGCACCCTGTCCCCGTGCATGCACGTGTGGCCCCTGTGCATGCGCACATGGCCCCTGCATGTGCCCACCTCCTGTGCATGCGCACGTGCCCCCATGTGCCCCCTGCCCCCTGAACGCATCCTGCCCACTGTGCATGAATGTGCGCCCCCCCCGCAGTGCCCCCCCACGCATGCATGGCAGAGACCTGAAGACCAGCTGGCCGGCGAGAGGTGTGCGGGCATGCGTGGCAGAGCTGAACTAGGGCTCGCATGCCCACAGAAAGGGTGCTGTGTGCCACCTCTGGCACACGTACCATAGGTTCACCATCACGGTCATAGGATAATTGTTGTTAGTTGTGAAGTCGTGTCCGACCCATCGCAACCCCATGGACAACTTTCCTCCAGGCCTTCCTGTCCTCTATCATCCCCCAGAGACCATTTAAGCTCTCGCCGACTGCTTCAGTGACTCCATTCAGCCACCTCGTTCTCTGCCGTCCCCTTCTTCTTTTGCCCTCAGTCTTTCTCAGCATTAGGCTCTTCTCCAGTGAGTCCTTCCTTCTCATTAGGTGGCCAAAGTATTTGAGATTCATCTTCAGGATCTGGCCTTCTAAAGAGCCGTCAGGGCTGATCTCCTCTAGGACTGACTAATTTGATCGCCTTGCAGTCCAAGGGACTCGCAGGAGTCTTCTCCAGCACCATAGTTCAAAGGCCTCAATTCTTTGGCGCTTAGCCTTCCTTATGGTCCAACTTTCACAGCCATACATTGCAACTGGGAAAACCATAGCCTTGACTAGACACACTTTTGTTGGCAGGGTGATGTCTCTGCTTTTTAGTATGCTGTCTAGATTTGCCATAGCTTTCCTCCCCAGGAGCAAGCATCATTTAATTTCTTGGCTGCAGTCCCCAAGTCTTTTCATGGCAAAGATACTGGAGTGGGTTGCCATTTCCTTCTCCAGTGGATCACGTTTTGTCAGAGCTCTCTGTTATGAACTGTCCATCTTGGGTGGCCCTGCACGGCATAGCTCATAGCTTCATTGCACTATGCAAGCTCCTTCGCCACGACAAGGCAGTGATCCATGAAAGGTCTGATTCAAATACATACAAAAACAGTGGCTTCATATCTCACAATACATTGACCAACCAACCATCCTCTCCATTTTAACCTTATCTAGAAGGTTGTACGATGGTGGCTTAATGAGCCGATAAAGACTGCTATTCTGCCTTCAGCTGTTGTGAGAAGCTATATGTTGGCAAGTGAATTGAGCAAATTTTTGAAACCAAGGTGTTTTGCTCCCTTCAAAAGCATTGATTTGAATTAATCAAAATGATCAAAACTGTGTTCCGGTATTTGAGGGGCTGTCCCAGAGAAGAGGAGATTGACTTATTCTCCAAAGCACCAGAGGGCAAGACAAGAAGTGATGGGTGGAAGCTTGTTAAAGAGAGCTCTAACCTAGAACTAAGGAAAAAATTCCTGACAGTAAGAACAACTGATCAATGGAACTGCTTGCCTCCCAGAGTTGTGGGTTCTCCCTCACTGGAGGTTTTCAAAATTAGACTGGAAAGCCATTTGATCGGGACAGTATAAGGTCTCCTGCCTTGAGCTGAGGGTTGGACTAGAAGATTTCCAAGGGCCCTTCCAGCACCATGATTCTGTGTTCTAAGTTCTTTCAAACACAAGGTTGGTCGAACATAGTTGTGAGCAGCAGTAGAATTAATTGACAGAGTTGAAATATTCCATAGGTCTCTTCATGGAAAGGAAGAATTGACATCTAGTCATGAGGTCAGTCAGGCAACTGACACCAATTCCATAATTGGTGCCATCTGGACAACAAAGTTATGACACATGTAATATCATTGTGACATACACCCCCTATGATTATAGACAATCATATGGGGGTGGGGGATGGGAATTATATTTGACATAATTCCCATGTCAAATATGCCATGTCACTGTAGCTTGGATCAGATGCCAAAACTAAGCGCTTAATATTTACACAAAAGGAAAAAAAGGTCAAATCTGAAATAGAAGCTTCTCTTTATTTTGTTGTCCAAATTCTGGAACTTTCTCCCAAGATACATTCGCCTGATGATGTCTTTGTTATATTTAGACACCAGATAAAATTGTTTCCAGCTTCCAGGGAATTTGAGGCTCTTTCTTAATGTTTTTTTCCCTCAGCAATTGTTTTATTTTGCTTCTGACACCTTTGTTGGTTTTCTTTTGTGTTCTTTCATATTGTGGGTGATGTTTGTTTTACAGTCACTGTAAACTCCCATGGAGCTGATTACCACAGAAAATTTGTTCACCATTCAGTAAATAAATAAGTGCCATTTGCAGTTCAACATTAGTAACTGCGTTTTAAGTTCAAATGAAGATATTGGAGGCTCTGTTGTCACTGAAACAGAATGGAGTTGTAAGTATCTTTAAATCCATTGAGGCAATCAACAATTTGGCTAATTGTTAGCAATTAGACATTTATCTAATGACTAAATTTGAATGGAACAATAAACTAGACTTTTTAATACATAAAAAAGCCTCCATTACATCCGATCATGCCTGTGATGTAAAAGATGACACTAAGTGAAATAAAAGTTTCCCTTTTTATTTTTATTATATGATGCCTTTAATGTTGTTATTTTTACATTATCATTTTCCCCATTTTATTGTTGTGAGCCACCCAGAGTAGCTCCACAGCAAGATGGGTGGCAAATAAATAAAATAAAATAAAATAAAATAATAAAAGTAAAAGTAAAAAATAAATAAAATATAAAATATAAAATATAAAATATAAAATATAAAATAAATATAAAATATAAAATATAAAATATAAAATATAAAATATAAAATATAAAATATAAAATATAAAATGAAATAATAAAATAAGACAATAATAAAACAAAACACAAAACATAAAACAAAACAAAATAATACATTCTGTGGAAAAAATGACCAAAAAAATGGATTTCTTTTCTCTTCACCCTCTTTTTAAAATATTATAACCAGTTATCCCAGGATTCTGATTGCATCAAGAGGCAACAAGAAGTATTTATTCACACAATGCTTTTTTTTTTAAAGTTTTTCAGTTTTATTTCTTATACACATAATATAAAATGTGCATTTTCTTATACATAATTAATCCTACATATACATGTTTTCCTTAAAGAAAGCATTAAAATAAGGCATTTTAATTACATTCGGAGTTGCTCTTCTACCCTTTCTTCCCTCATTTCGCAACAACTCTTCTTCTTCTCCTCTTTTCCTTCCCTTCCCTCCCTCCTCTCCTCTCCTTTCTCTTCCCTCCTCTCCTACCTCATCCTACTTCCCCTTCCTTTCCCCTGCTCCTCTCTTCTTTCCCCCACTCACCTTCTCTCCTACTCCTATCCTCTACCCTTCCTTCCTCTCCTTTTCCCTTTCTTCCATTCCTCTCCCTCTCTCTCCTCTTCCTACCCTCTACTCCTCTCTCCTTTCTATCTTCTTTGCTGTGGAATATTCTCCTTGTTAACAACTCCTGTATTCTAATAGTATATACTTTCTTTCAATTTTTTTTCAGATTTATTCTATTGGATAGGATAGAATAACACAGTGCTTACCTAAACTGTGAAACTTACTAGAGAAGATGTAGGGATTGTTGGCAAAGAGAAATGCTTAAAGGCATCATTTGGGGGGAAACATGGCTCTTTGTGCTTAATAATTGCAATGGTGGTCTAAGGCTAACAGCTTTTGTAGACATTTCCTTCTGAATGCCAGGTATCTTGGCAAATTTGTGCAGGCTAATCTTCTTTTCTTAGCTTCTCAGAAGGGTGAGACCAAAAATGCTGCATGACACAGAATCATTTCCTGATGCAGCCCATTTTTTCCTTCCATTTTGTCTTTTAACATGGCCACAAAAAAGAGATTGGAAATGTCCATTGTTTTTTGTTTTTGTTTTAATCACCTCACCAAAGATGTGACAGTCTAGCTATATAATGTTAATGAAGCAAAGCAACACCTTTCTGTGGCTTACAAAAGGATATTGTTTCTATTACCTGTGGTTAAAATTAATGAGAGTTTCAAGTTTCAAAGATAGCATTTAACTGAAACTGGTTCGTTGAAAGCAAGCATGGAAGTGTGACATGTCAACACCAGAAGAGGAGACAAACCAGTGCTTGTAATGAAAAACCAATGCAACCAATAATTGGATGTATTGACTGTTCCCCCATTCTCCTTATGCTGGTCTACAATGACCATAATAAAGATCTGATTTGAGTAATTGGATTCAAACATGCTGAACCATAACCTGATCTGTGTGATTTGGGGTTAGCACGAGCACATCCAATTACAGCTTCCTCGTATATTCAAGCCAGACCATGATGGATTATTCAACAAACCAGGGATTAAAATCCTGGTTCAGCAGTGTGTCAAATCAAAGTTTGAGTCACACATTGTCCTCACTTGTTTAACTAACTTGCGTAAGTAGTTTTCCTCAGCCATATGCCACACTGAGCCACAAATAAGCGAACCCCATTTTGACTTAATGTCATGTGTGATATTAAGCCTCTGATTCTGCTGAAACATTTTGCTCATCAGAAAGCTAGCCACTAAATTTGAACCCTTCAACTAGGCTAGAATTCCAGATGCATTGATTGCATCCTAAAAAGAACACCTTAGAAGCAGAACATCTAAACTCTAGGCCAATGTTTCTCCAACAACCCGGATTGTGGGGGCAATAAGCCAACTTTGTATAAAACAACACCACTGGGGGGGGGGGCGAAAGCCCTAATAAGCAGGTATACACAAAAAAGTATGCAGGCTATTGCTATAATGCATTGTAAGCCGCCCTGAGTCTACGGAGAAGGGCGGCATATAAATTGGACTAATAAATAAAAAATTTAGGAGCTTTAATGATATCTGGACTTCTGTTCCTAGAATGGCTGGCTAGAGAATTCTGGGAGTTGAAGTCCACATATATGCTAATGTTTAGTTCATAAGATTATTTACCAAAAAGTCCTACCTATAAATGAATATTTTAATTTCAACCGTAATAACACAAGGCCTATCAACAGAGTCAAACTCAATGTAATTTGCTCTAATCTTGATTGTAGGAAAGATGACTTCTGCAATAGAGTAGTAAATGTCTGGAACACTCTACCTGATCCTGTTGTTAGTCTCCCTAATCCCCATACCTTTCACCTTAAACTGTCTACCTTGGACCTTTCGTGTTTCTTAAGAGGTCCCTAAGAGGGCGTGCATAAGCACACCAGCATGCCTACTGTCCCTGTCCTACTGTCCCCATTTATATGTACTCATTCTATGTGTTTATGGCTATGTTTTGCCTATTTACATCCAAACAAACAAACAAACCAACCAACCAATAAAAATCTTAAAGTTGTTAAGGTTGAGAAACCCTGCTCTAGGCTTATATCAAATGCCAAATTCTGCTGTAGAAAGTTGGATGGCGAGCTAAGCTGGTGTAGCATGTCCCTACATTAGACAGAAGGAGAAGGAGAAGGAGAAGGAGAAGGAGAAGGAGAAGGAGAAGGAGAAGGAGAAGGAGAAGGAGAAGAAAAAGAAGAAGAAGAAGAAGAAGAAGAAGAAGAGAAGAAGAAGAAGAAGAAGAAGAAGAAGAAGAAGAAGAAGAAGAAGAAGAGGAGGAGGAGGAGGAGGAGGAGGAGGAGGAGGAGGAGGAGGAGGAGGAGGAGGAGGAGGAGGAGGAGGAGGAGGAGGAGGAAGAAGAAGAAGAAGAAGAAGAAGAAGAAGAAGAAGAAGAAGAAGAAGAAGAAGAAGAAGAAGAAGAAGAAGAAGAAGAAGAAGAAGAAGAAGAAGAAGAAGAAGAAGACTGGATAGCTCTGCAGACAAGGCACTGTAATTTAACACCAGCTGTCTGCAATTAAAGTAAGTTCGAATCTTGCCAGGCTCAAGGTTGACTCAGCCTTCCATCCTTTCTAAGGTAGGTAAATTGAGGACCCAGTTTGTGGGGGCAATAAGCTGACTTTGTATAAAATATACAAAAGTATGAAGGCTATTGCTTAACGCACTGTAAGCCACCCTGAGTCTCCGGAGAAGGGCGGCATATAAATAAAAATAAAATAAAAAGGAGAAGGAGAAGGAGGAGAAGGAGAAGAAGAAGAAGAAGAAGAAGAAGGAAAAGGAAAAGGAGAAGGAGAAGGAGAAGGAGAAGGAGAAGGAGAAGGAGAAGGAGAAGGAGAAGGAGAAGGAGAAGGAGAAGGAGAAGGAGAAGGAGAAGGAGAGGCTTAAGCAAACAACAGTGCATCACCAAAGATAACTAAATAGTTGCTTTGATGTGCCGGTAGTTATTGGAATGGTAAAAGCTAAAAAGGAGTGGTGAGCCATTGCTTGGATTCTTGGAATGGCTTTGTCACAGACTTCCTCTGTATCTAGAGGCAAGTTGTCTGACGGCTTCATGCTTCAGTTTTGCTCTGCTGTACAATGCAATTAATAATACTTAACACCTACCTCACACGGGGTGTAGTGAGACTTAATGAGACCTTGTAACATGCTTTACAATCCCAAGATGAAAGGGGTTGGAGCCGGGCAGGCTGTCATTAAGAAATGTAGGCAAATGATATAACCTGGTAGAACAACACCGAATGCCTCGGTGTGAGCTGTTTAACACAACCCACAGTGACACCTGCTGGGAATGAGTCTGTCAGCCGGCCTCCACCCTAGAATGAAACAAAGAAGAATGAAAAGATCATGGCAAAGGGTGGGGTGGGAATGGAAGCGTTCGTTCGTACGCATTTGCCTTGCTTTGGGTTGGAACAATTTCTGAATTTCATTTTTTTCCAAACGAAAACTGAGATTTCTTTTTTCACAGAGGCTGGGGTCTAACTTGTAAAGTGGGACTTTTAAGGCATGGCGAATCCACTAATGCAGGTGTCTCCAATCTTGGCCACTTTAAGACTTGTGGACTTCAACCTCGCTGGTTGAGGAATTGTGAGAGTTGAAGTCCACAAGTCTTAAAGTGTCCAAGATTGGAGACACCTGCACTAATGGGGTCCCAACCTTTGTATATGGGCTAGCTGAATAAGGGGACTGCCACTTTTTCTTAAAGGCTCCACCAGCAGACAGACCTATGAAATGCAAGCAAAAGAAAACCCAGGACAAGAAGAGCTGAGTCAGCAGATTCTTCAGGCCTCCATTCCTCAATTCCGTGGGGTAAATTGTACCCCAAATTGTACCCTTTGCATGGTAAATTTCCATGCAAAGCTTTACCCTCTCCGATTCATCTTCCACTTGGACTTCCCTGTCTCTTTCTGTGAGGGAGGCGACCTCACAGTTACCAAACCAAGATAAGGGTCTATTCAGTGACAAATAGCAAAGAAATCCAGTTGGTCTCCAAACATACTGGCTGGATCCAGATAGCATCTCCTTAGTGGCCAGAAATGTCTGAAATGGTATGGGGTCTCCTGCCTGAACGGGGTTGGACTAGAAGACCTCCAAGTTCCCTTCCAACTCTGTGACTCTGTTATTTATTTATTCTGTTTAAGCAATCAGAGCAAAGAACAGCTGTATGCCTTTTCTGCCCACCCCCCTCTCCTCATCTCCACACAGAAGAGATAAAGACACCAATAATGTACAGTCAGTCTTGAAAGTGTAGGGAGATATCTCATAAACCATAAATGGGAAGCTTCCTGATCATCTGGTCCAGGCAGAATCGTATTCTCAGCACTGACTGGACAGGTTGGCTCTTGGACAAAAAAATGGGAAATAGGTGGGATTCTGGACATGATAAGGCACATGAGTTGACTCATGGAGCAAGTCTGCTGGTGAGATCTGAGGATGGACTAGAGCAGGGGTCGGCAACCTTAAACACTCAAAGAGCCACAAAGGTCCTAACCGGAAGCCCCCATTCAATTCTGGAGCCAACCAGAAGTCCGGTTCCCCCACAATAGAGTCTCCTCCTAGCTCAGCATCCTTTTTCCTCTTCCTGTCCTAACCGAAAGCCCTATCAATTGTGGAGCCAACCAGCCACAGGGAGCCGCAGCAGAGGGATGAAAGAGCCACATGCGGCTCCAGAGCTGCGGGTTGCTGACCTCTGGACTAGAAAGATTTGGAGTTGCATCACCGCATAAGGCAGAACTAGATGGGGAGAATGTGTCCCAGATAGAGAAATGTACAATAGGAACCGGCTTGGTTTCAGAATGGAAGGTAATCTCACATCTGTTTGGAGACGTGTAGGTTTTCCACATACTTCAGCAGGAGCATTTGTGGGTCAAGATGCTATCAAAGCCCTGCCTATTCTTACATGGGACACACCTTAAAGTGGATGGGAGTTTGATCTTCAGGTTGGAGTGACTATCCTAACTTTTTTGATTCTCCTGCAGATTGCCTTGTATTGTTTAATCAATGCATGGGAGCAGTGGTGAAATCCAATTTTTTTTACTACCGGTTCTGTGGGCGTGGCTTGATGGGCGTGGCAGGGGAAGGATACTGCAAAATATCCATTCCCACCCCATTCTGGGGCCAGCCAGAGGTGGCATTTGCCGGTTCTCCGAACTACTCAAAATTTCCGCTACCAGTTCTCCAGAACTGATCAGAATCTGCTGAAACCCACCTTTGGATTGTGTGTTTGTTAGTAGAATTCACCGGGTTAGGGATTTTTTTTCTTTTACTGTCTTTCACTGTGAGTTGTATTGGGTTGGAGGGCAATGTACAAAGGGAAGCTCCGCCAATCTCACTGTACACATCATGTACTCTGACAATAAAGGTTTGAATTGAATTGATAAAGGTTTGAATAAATGGAGGACATCGTAGTGCAGTATTTCTCAACCTTGGCAATGTGGACTTCATCTCCCAATATTCCCCAGCAGGCATGGTTGCCAAGGTTGGGAAGCAGGGCTACAGTGGGTTATATTTAAACTATTCTCAGGATTGTGCATATGAAGGCAATGGTGAGGACACTGACACTCTAATATCCATCTGCAAAAGGATAAAAAGTTTAAGACTGCTGGCCATCTATGTCAGTGGTGGGTTGCCCCCGGTTCAGACTGGTTCTGTAGAACCGGTAGTAAAACCAGAGGGAGGCTCCGCCCACCCACCCTGACATCATCAAAAAGCTTCTGCGCATGCACAGAAGAGCACACGTGTGCGTGAGCGAAGCAAATATGTGCTCACGGCCCTGTTGCAAACCGGTAGTAAAGGTAAGTAGAACCCACTCTTGATCTATGTAATAGGGAAACATGTAGATTTTAAACCTGAACTGTTTTTATTAGATATGATATCAGAAAAAAATTGATAAGAGAAGTATGTTTTCAGCATTACATGTTTTAACAGCAGTGAGGATTATCTTCGCACAATATTGGAAAGAGGAAGAAACACCTCAAGATGAAGTGATAATTAAGAAGATATTAAACTGGTATCCATTAGAAATGGATAGACTTATATCGAAAATAGAACAGAAGGAAGACACAGAATATTATCAAACTTGGAATTTATTTTACCAGTGGTTGGGAAAAAAAGGGGGGAGAGTAAGAATGGCATTTGTATTGTTAAGCAAATTAAATACCCAGACAACACAGTGTTTATTAAGCACTAAGGGATGTAATTAATAGAAAATTAATAAAATGTATTTTTTAAAAAAAGGACTGCTGGTTGGTAAAAGTGCTCCATGGCCGATGGTAGAGTAGTAAAGGATATTTTTTATCACTTCCAACTACAAATTGGAGATCGCCTGATGGCTATAATAGTAGCAGTGGCTGTATTAGTAGCAAAAAATTATAAGAATATTAGTATTCTTATAAAGGCAATAAGGGTACAGTAATGGATTTCTTGTTTTAAAAAAATCCATGTCAGGGAGGAGGAGGAGGAGGAGGAGGAGGAGGAGGAGGAGGAGGAGGAGGAGGAGGAGGAGGAGGAGGAGGAGAAGAAGAAGAAGAAGAAGAAGAAGAAGAAGAAGAAGAAGAAGAAGAAGAAGAAGAAGAAGAAGAAGAAGAAGAAGAAGAGGAAGAGGAAGAGGAAGAAGAGGAAGAACAAAGAGGAGGAGAGGAGGAGGAGGAGGAGGAGGAGGAGGAGGAGGAGGAGGAGGAGGAAGAAGAAGACTGGATAGCTCTGCAGACAAGGCACTGTAATTTAACACCAGTATAAATAATACTACCAAGCTTTTGAATACCACCCAATCACAGAGACTCAAGGGAGTTGATGACAATGAAATGCAACAAGCATAAACATCTAAACATTCTTCACACACACCCCAATCCACAAAAATCCCATTAACTTAAAAACACATGTTGTTGTTCCCAGCATTTGTTCTGCTTAGTTACAAGGATTGCTTATTTCAAATTGCACTCGCTGCAGTTCATGTACCAAAGTGAGAAAAGGGTGTTTGGTTTTCAGCCAGCTTGTCTCAGAGACAGATGCTGATTTGGGCTGAAAGGGGGGGACCGACCGGCCCCAAACCACCCAGCCAGTTTCCATACCTAAGAGAGGATTAGAACCTGGGTCTCTCTCCTCCAACTCCAGCACCTTCACCACTACATCCCATCAGATCTTTAAGTTAAAAACAAAATCAGGGTGAAAATCCTGAAAAAAAAAAATGGCAGCCCATAAATCTGTCAGACTTAATCATTCTAGGCTTTTATAAAAAATCAAGCAGAATGACCACCAAATCAGTGGTGAGTTTCAAATTTTTTTTACTACCGGTTCTGTGGGTGTGGCTTGGTAGGCGTGGCAAGGTTTGGTGGGTGTGGCTTGGGCGTGGCAGGGGAAGGATACTGTAAAATCTCCATTCCCTCCCCACTCCAGGGGAAGGATATTGCAAAATCCCCATTTCCTCTCAATCAACTGGGACTCAGGAGGCAGAGAATAGATGGGGGCGGGGCCAGTCAGAATTTTTACTACCGGTTCTCTGAACTACTCAAAATTTCCACTCTGGTTCTCCAGAACTGGTCAGAACCTGCTGAAACCCACCTCCGGACCAAATGAATCTCAGGAAGTAAACTGTTCCATAGTGTTGGTGTTGCCTTTGAGAAGGACTACTGTCAGGCCCCCAAACTAAGAATGACACCTGGCAATTCTTCCAAGCGGAGTTTCTTATTTTCACACCTACAGACAAAATCTTGCCAGACTGAGGACCCTCCTAGCTGCATCTACAATATATTCTGTGAACTATTAGGGAGGAATTGTCTTCACTCTCTTTCTCTCACACACGATATCTGGGCTGAGTTGCCTCTTACGCTTCTGGACTGCAGCCCCTCCTTCCTGGGGAATCCACCTCCTCCCTCCATTCTG
>NW_027257476.1:0-19370 GCF_029215685.1 Pituophis catenifer annectens | reverse complement strand
TGGCAAAATTCCTTTAAGTCACAAGTTGTCTTGAAAAGTTTAGAGCGGAAACAACTCAATGCAGGAGTGAGATTGAGCCAGTCTGGAAGGAAAAGCAATAGGCAAGCAAGAGAAACTTGGAATAGCGATGCACAATATAAATCAGCTCTGGGCTGATTCAGAGGGGACATGTCAGCCCCCTCAAGAACCAAGAAAGACCTGTGGAGTTAATTCTGAGAGGCTTCTTTTATTGTTCCTTACCTAGAGAGACAGAAATCTTACCTACACTAAAACAACTACAGGTAGTCCTCAATTTACAACCATTCGTTTAGCGACTGTTCAAAGTTTCAATGGCACTGAAAAAAGTAAATTATGACTGGTTTTCACACTTATGACCATTGCAGTGTTGGAAGAAATATCCATCTGGTTCAGTTCCAAGCCAGGAGAAACACTGGAAAGATGGAGGCTGATTGGAAAGAGAGTTTAATGATGAAGCAGAACCACATCGATGGTTCTGGTGCAGCTGACCACATGGAATTGAGAATGGGGGGTATTTATACCTTCTCTTCGGCTTTGCACTTGAGCTTCCTGTTCCTGTGCAAGAATATGTATTCTATTGGCTGTTGTCAGACTCCCATGGGGCCATGTACATATCCTAGGAGCTTGTCTGAGCTATGCTTGGTTGAAGTTTGGGCTGATGCAATGAAGGAGCTTGTTGGACAATTCCTATTGTGGCTGAGAGCTAATCCTACCTTTGTTGGATCTTGGGTGAGGGTATTTGCTTATGAATAGAGCTAGCTATCTCTTTATCTCTTAAGTGCTAACATGTGCTGAGGGCTATTAAGGAAGGTGGGGGGCTGCTTTCCAAGAACATGTTTCTCCATTTCTCATCCAGGGAAATATAATATTCTGCCTTTTTAATATTTTTCAAAATATTTCATTCCTCTAGGAGGGGGGAGGGGTAGCTTCCCACAGCAGTATTCCCATAGTCACTTGATCAAAATTCAGATGCTTGGCAACTGATTCTTATTCATTTATTTGTTTGTTTGTTTGTTCGATTTATATGCCGCCCTTCTCCGGAGACTCAGGGCGGCTTACAATGTGTTAAGCAATAACCTTCATACTTTTGTATATACCTGCTTAGTAGGGCTTTCGGCCCCCCCCAAGGGGTGTTCTTTTTTATACAATGTCAGCTTATTGCCCCCACAATCCGGGTCCCCATTTTACCTACCTCGAAAGGATGGAAGACTGAGTCAACCTTGAGCCTGGTGAGATTTGAACTTACAGTAATTGCAGGCAGCTGGTGTTACTTAACAGTGCTTTGGTCTGCTGAGCCACCAAGGCTCTTGTTTACAACAGTCATGTGACCTATTTGTCAGGTCACCTTTTGTGACCTGACAAATAAAGTCAATGGGGAAGTCAGATTGACTTAACAACTGTGCTAAATAGCTCAGTAGAAAAGAAACTAGAAGCAGAAAATGCCCAAAAACTTGTTTTGGTCCACCAGCAGCCTGAGCACCTGGCAGCGGAGTCGGACAGTGAGGAGGCTGAGGAAGAACATGGGCCAGTCCTGGAGGCTGGGGAAGGCCCGGATGAGGGCTCTGCGTCGGAGGCAGAGATGGGGCCAGGGCCATCTGGGAGTGATGTGCGGACTCCGGAGCCTCCAGAGGCTGACAGCAGAGAGGCAGAGGAACAGGATGAGCCTGTTCTTAATGCACGCATGAGAAGAGCTGCCAGAAGCTCTTCTCATGCGTGCAAAGAGGACGACTCAGGAGTAAGGCCAAGAGATGATTGCCCCCTCCCATAAGGCTTAAAGACCAGCAATGACTCTTGGGCTCTTTGCCGGAAAACAACGTTGATAGATTTGTTTCTTGTCTTGCTGCATTTATTTCATGTCGGCGTCTTCTGCTTCTGAACTTTTGCCAAGAAAAGCCTTTGGCAGGTTGCCTAATTAGACTAAGATTGGTGATAAGGCTGAAGAATTGTATTATGAAGAATTTGTTTTGAATTAGTTTGGACTACGCTGAGAATGAGTTAATTCTCAGCTGTTCTAATAAAGTCTGTTTGTTTTCGAACTGATTGCGTCTGATAATACCTACTTGGGCCTGGGTCACAACTAAACTTTCCCGTATACATTTGCAACCAGGATTATGACAGTCTTATTCCCGGCAGACCGAGAAGAGGTGAGGTTGAGCAAAGATGCTGCAATTTGCTCCAGCTAAAATGCTGGCTTTCTCCAAACGGGGTTGACCCACTTGAATGTATGCTAACACTTGTTTTTTTTTTAAGACAGGTGATGTCCTCCTGTTTTTAAAAATTTAGGAATTACACCTAATTCCTGACAGGCTCATTCAAACCTCTTTGGCTGCGGCCTCCAGCATCCGTCCATTCAAATGGCTTGGACTTCTGCTGACAGAGCTCAGAACAGGCCTTCCTTTCAAATGAGGGGGGGGGAGAGGTGACAACAAGGAACAATGGACTGCTGCCAGGAGAAATTAATTTATCTGCAGGGAACTGAGCCAGCCTGCATGTTTTGCCTTTGTTTGACATTTAAAAGAACACTAGGAATGTGCTTACTGCTCCAGACTGAAAGTGCACCCAGCAAGAGCGCAGCTGGGAACTTGGTGGGTTTCGCAGGAGAAGACAAGAAAAGTAGTTAGGATGACATAAAGCCAACTGGTAGGCTGCAAAAAAAGGCAGGCAGCTTTTTTTTTTTTCTCCTCCCCCCCAAAAAAAATATTTATTTATTTATTTTATTTTGTCAAGCATGTAAAAGATAACAGATATAAATATAAACACAATGATGAATACATTAAATGGGGACATTAGGACAGGGACGGTAGGCACGCTGGTGCTCTTATGCACGCCCCTTACAGACCTCTTAGGAATGGGGTGAGGTCAACAGTAGACAGTCTAAGGTTAAAGTTTTGGGGGTTTGGGGGAAGAAACAGAGTCAGGTAGTGCATTCCAGGCATTGACCACTCTGTTGCTGAAGTCTTATTTCCTGCAATCGAGTTTGGAGCGGTTTACCATTAGTTTGTATCTATTGTGTGCTCGTGTATTGTTGTGGTTGAAGCTGAAGTAGTCATTGACAGGTAGGACATTGTAGCAGATAATTTTGTGTACTACGCTTAGGTCAGACCAAAGGTGGAGTAGTTCTAAATTGTCTAAACCCAAAATTTCAAGCCTGGTGGCATAAGATATTCTGTTGCGAGCAGAGGAGTGGAGGACTCTTCTTGTGAAATATCTCTGGACTCGCTCAATTGTATTAATGTCCGATATATAGTGTGGGTTCCAGACAGATGAGCTGTATTCAAGAATTGGTCTACCAAAGGTTTTGTATGCCCTAGTTTGCAGTACAATATTACCGGAGAAGAAGCTTTGCAAGATTAGGTTAACAACTCTTGGCCACCAACTGTTATACCTGATGGTCATTAAATCATAAGGAACTCTTTGGAATTAAAAGAATCTGCCTTAACCTAGCCAAGGCTAGGATATTTGGGCATGAACTTTTTTCAAAGTTCTTGACTTCCTGGTGTTGGGTACATATTGCCCACACTTTGCGGTAAGCAAAGAGCACAAAAATCTAAGGAATCTATATTTCTGTAAACGGTGTACAAAGGTTTACAGGCTAGGAATGCAGGTAGGGTTCAAATCAACAGCACTGAGACAAAAGGTGACTTGAATTAACATTTAAATCCATTCATATTAAGACTGATGGTTATCTAAGATGCCACAAGATTTAGTGCATTTAATTTTAGGTTTCTTGGAAACGCCAAAGTAATATATTCAACAGCTTGTTGACTTTAAAAGTCCTGATCCTCCCTAAAAAAAATAAAAAAAGAACTTTAATAAACTTTTTTTTGTCTATCAGGCTCACAGGTCACAAAAAATTCCATTGTGAGAAACTGGAGACAAAGTCTTGATAAATCACAAGCTAATTTTGGTCCTCCTACAGAAAATAGTATTTTGGGGTAGCGTGAGGTTTTTTGTTATGGTTTTTTGTTTTGCTTTTTAATTTAGCAACCACTGAATTTGGTAGATTCAAAACAGATTTAAAACAAAATAATAAAACAGAACAATCAGACTGTTAAATGTTACCATTATAGAGTTAAGATCCTTCCCAGAATCAGTTTTCGTCGGATAAGCTAATATGGAGTTACATTGCTGGAACATATAGAGAATTTAGCATTGCATATCTGAATGGCAGTGTAGAGAACTTCCTTCTTTTAATTGTAAGACAAGAAATAGCAGCTACTGCTTGCCTTATCCAAACCAGCTCAATTAATGATAGCATCTAATTAATTTTTGTTATGGGGCTACATGGGGCTACCCTTGAAAAGTGTTCGGAGACTACAGTTGGTCCAGAATGCAGCTGCGTGAGTTATAGTGGGTACACCTAGATACACCCACATTGCACCAATTCTCCGCAAGCTGCACTGGCTCCCTATCGGTCTCCGGGCACAATTCAAGGTGTTGGTTATTACCTTTAAAGCCCTACATGGCTCAGGACCAGGCTATCTTCGAGACCGCCTTCTACCATATAGCTCCCAACGATCGGTAAGATCCCACAGAGTCGGTCTCCTCCGGGTCCCATCATCTAAACAATGTCTGCTGGCGGGCCCACGGGGGAGGGCCTTCTCTGTGGCTGCCCCGGCTCTCTGGAACCAATTACCTCCTGAAGTCCGGACCGCCCCCACCCTATTGGCCTTCCGGAAAGCAGTGAAGACCTGGCTCTTCCGGCAGGCCTGGGGCCGTTGATCTCGTTATAGTGATCTTGCGAGACCCGGCCACAAATTGCAATGTATGTGTTTTAACGTTTTAATGTTTTAATGTCTTCTTTTAACTTTTGTATGGGATATTGTTGCATTGTTTTATTCTCTGTTGTAAACTGCCCAGAGTCCCTTGGGAGTTGGGCAGCATAGAAATGCGACTAAATAAGAAAGAAAGAAAGAAAGAAAGAAAGAAAGAAAGAGAGAGAGAGAGAGAGAGAGAGAGAGAGAGAGAGAGAGAAAGAAAGAAAGAAAGAAAGAAAGAAAGAAAGAAAGAAAGAAAGAAAGAAAGAAAGAAAGAAAGAAAGAAAACATCGAATTGTTAACTAGGGCATACAAAACCTTTGCCAGACCAATTCTCAAATACAGCTCATCTACCTGGAATCCACACTGTATATCGGATATTAATACAATTGAGCGAGTCCAGAGGTATTTCACGAGAAGAGTCCTCCACTCCTCTGCTCACAATAGAATCCCTTATGCCACCAGGCTTGAAATTTTGGCTTGGACAACCTAGAACTACACCGCCTACGGTCTGACCTAAGCATAGTACACAAAATTGTCTGCTACAACATCCTACCCGTCAATGACTACCTCAGCTTCAACCACAATAATACATGGGCAAACAATAGATACAAACTCAAGGTCAACCGCTCCAAACTCGATTGCAGAAAATACAACTTCAGCAACAGAGTGGTCAATGCCTGGAATGCTCTACCTGACTCTGTGGTTACATCCTCAAACTCTCACAGCTTCAACCTTAAACTGTCTGTTGACCTTACCCCATTCCTAACAGGTCCCTAAAGGGGGCGTGCATAAGCGCACCAGCGTGCCTACCGTCCCTGTCCTACTGTCCCCATTTATTCGTACTCATTTCCTGTGTTCATGTCCATGTTAATACTTATACCTGTTTTCTTGTATTATTATTTTATTTATTATTTTATTAAATTTCTATACCGCCCTTCTCCCGAAGGACTCAGGGCAGTGAACAGCCAGAAGATAAAACACAGAAATACAAAATTTAAAATAAATTAAAACGAATTAAATAATTTAGGCTGAATTTTAAAATACCTCATAATTAAACAGATTAAAATTTATGTTTAAAATTTAAATTTAAAAGAGATGATTTAGGCCAGGCCAGCTTGATGAAATAAAAATGTTTTAAGCGCGCGACGGAAGGTGCGAAGATCCGGGATCCTCCGTATCTCCGGGGGGAGCTTGTTCCAGATCGTAGGTGCCCCCACAGAGAAGGCTCTCCCCCTGGGGGCCGCCAGTCGACATTGTTTGGCCGACGGCACCCGGAGGAGCCCCTCTCTATGGGAGCGTACTGGCCGGTGGGAGGCTATTGGTGGTAGCAGGCGGTCCCGTAGATAACCAGGTCCTAAGCCATGTACATGTTTGACAAACTAAATAAAATAAATAAAAAAAATAAAAAAATCTACTGCCATCCAAACCATAAAAAGGATTAATCAGGTCCATGGTGTGTGTGGGGGAAAACACCAAGGAGATATTTGTGTGTCACCCTACTCAAAGTATTCCAGACAGCTCAGTTTCAAAAAAACTAAGCAGGTCTCAATCAGTTTTGTTTCTCTCTCGTCTGTGTAGTTTGGGTTCTAAGTAGGGGTGAAATCCAGCAGGTTCTGACAGGTTCTGGAGAACCGGTAGTGGAAATTGTGAGCAGTTTGGAGAACTGGCAAATACCACCACTGGCTGGCCCCAGAATGGAGTAGGAATGTAGATTTTTGCAATATCCTTTCCCTGCCATGCCCACCAAGCCACACCATGCCCACCAAGCCATGCCCACAGAACTGGTAGTAAAAAAAATTTGGATTTCATCACTGGTTCTAAGTCATGGTTAATGGAAACCATAGTTTGGCATGATGCCTCAATTAAGTAAAGGCCGTTTTTAATGGCCATAAGAAGCTCATCTATCTGTTTCTCAAGGATTTCCAGCAATCTTGCTAACTGGGTGCTGCTACGTGTGCAGACGAACTCTGCCTACAGCCAGGAGTTCGATCCTGACCAGCCCTAGGTTGACTCAGCCTTTCATCCTTCTGAGATTGCTAAAACGAGGACTCAGATTGTTGGGGGCAATACGCTGACTCTGTAAACTGTTTAGAGAGGGCAGAAAAGCCCCATAAAAGCGGTATATAAGTCTAAGTGCTGTTGCTATTGCTATCCCAAGCAGATGCTGACTTCCCTTAAGAGCTTGGGACACTGAAGGAACACTGGAAAATCACTGGCTTAAAGCTGCAAGCATTCACTCTACTGCTCAGCACTGTAGGAGGCCTGATAATACAAAAGCTATTTTGGGAAATGGATAATTATCACTAAGTGCTCATGACTTCTTTTAAGGTTGCATTAAGCAAAAAAACCCCAAACAAACAAACCCAAAAATCATATATAAGGCAATAGCATCTACAGAAGCAGCAGGGATATTGAGTTAAGGACACAATATGGAGTGCCTTGGCCAATATGGACTATGCCTTGGGTCAAAGGGGGAAATGCATACATCCAGTTTCTAAGGGGGAGAAACCAAAACGTGCAGAGATGGAAATCGGGGGGTCTCTTCTAAAATTGGACACAGAATTTATTCAAATGCTGAATCCAGATCCAGAAAAGGCAGTCAGGATATTTCTGCTTTGATCCTGTTGATCCTGTTCAGTACTAATTTGGCAAATGAAGCAGCCTGAAGGAACTCTTGTCAAATCTGTCCATCCATCAACTCAGCCATTCCAACAACAGGGGAAGCTTCCTTTAGAAGGCAGGAAATAAAAAAAGCACAACGCACGGAAAGATAAAACATCGCTTTGATTTCTCAAGTAATCCTTATGCGAGCAAGAGGCAATTGTTTATCAACAAGAATCAATACGCTCCAGGCATTTCCACTAGTGCACTCTGGGTGCTCTGCTTTTTTTTTAAAATTTTTAATTTAGAGACTGTTTCATTTAATGACTGAGTTTCCAGTCTCAAGTGTGGTCATTAAACAAGGGCTATGTTGTGGCCTATCGGCCTCCGGACCCTCCAGTAGCCGAATCAGATGAGGAGGAGAAATGGGAGTCAAGGTCAGCATCGAGGCAACCTGAGAGCTCCGAGGGGGAAGAGGGAATGGAGCTGGCAGAGAGAGAAACAGAGGCGGAGCCTGGGCCATCCGTCAGTCCTCAGATGGAGAGTCAACAGTCCCCAGGTCTGGAGGTGGTTGATGAGGAAGAGGAGGAACAGCTGGGTCCTGTGCCTGACGTGCAGATGTGCACAAGGCAGAGGAGAGGAGAGTAGTGGAAATCTATGGGCCGGTCCTTGGGACAGAATAGCCACCGCTGCTAGCCTTTATATAAGTTTAGTTTAGTTTAGTTTAGTTTAGTTTAGTTTAGTTTAGTTTAGTTTAGTTTAGTTTAGTTTAGTTTAGTTTAGTTTAGTTTAGTTTAGTTTAGTTTAGTTTAGTTTATTTGTATACCGCCCTACTCCCAAAGGACTCAGGGCGGTGAACAGCCAAACAATAAAATACATAGATACAAAAAATAGATACAAAATATAAGGCTTTATAGAGTGGTATTAGCACCACCCTTGATCTTGATTGTATTTTACGGATCTTGATCATATTTTACTTTTACTGACTCAAGGACAGGAAACAAAAGTAATGGAGAAAAGATTAGTGCGCCATACCAGCCACGAGATTTGAAATATCGCTCTGCTTCTGACAACTTGACACAATGGTATAAACTAACAGCAGCTGGATTTGCTCGGATGGGCCTCCCATTTGACAGAGTTTCAAGCTGCAAACACCACGAAGGCTGACAGGCTAACAGTGGTGGATGGAGAAGCCAACCCGTATTTAATTCAAGTTTAGGCTGTGAATTTTACAGCTCGTAAGACAGGATGAATCTGAAGCAGTTGAAATTTGAAAAACAGAAGGAAATCTAGAAACGTGAAAAAATTGGGGAGCATTCTAAAGATGTCTGAAAGGTGTCCAAAATGGCGGTTTTATTGCACCTTAATCAGACACCAAACGAAGGAAAAAATCCTTTAGTAGCATTGCAACCGGTTGGTACAGGAGATATATTTGAAGAAAACATTGCCAACAGTGGTGGAATTCAGCTGGTTCTCTCCGGATCGCACGAACCGGTAGCAGCAACTGTGGGAGGTTCCGCCAGGGGTGAAATCCAGCAGGTTCTGGAGAACCGGTAGCGGAAATTTTGAGCAGTTCGGAGAACCAGCAAATTCCACCTCTGGCTTGCCCCAGAGTGGGCTGGGAATGGAGATTTTGCAATATCCTTCCCCCAGGAGTGGGGAGGGAATGAGGATTTGGTAGTATCCTTCCCCTGGAGTGGGGTAGGAATGGAGATTTTGCAGTATCCTTCCCCTAGAGTGAGGTGGAAATGGGAGATTTTGCAATATCCTTCCCCCATGAGTGGAGAGGGAATGGGAATTTTGTAGTAGCCTTCCCCTGGAGTGGCGTGGGAATGGAGATTTTACAGTATCCTTCCCCTGCCACACCCACCAGGCCACACCCACAGAACCGGTAGTAAAAAAATTTGAAACCCACCACTGGCCCAGACATAATGCACGGCTATTGCGCATGCGTGCGTGCACTCATTTTTGCAAAAAAATAGGGAAGGTAAGGGAATCCCACCTGTGATTGTGAACTTTCTTCAAGTTTACTCACACGATAGGTGTAGGTAACATATTTCCCGGTAAACAAAGCACATTGGTTGCGTCTCCCACCCTTTTGAGTAGGGCTGACAATTTAAAACAATACTCCAAATGTTCTCACATCTGTTGATCTACGTCTGTGCATATGTGTGTTTGTATGAGTCACTGTAGCGCCCCCCCCCAAAAAAACACCCAATACTATCATGGGATTCTACCGCTCGTTTAAAAATCTCTACATGGTTTTTTTTTGTATCTTTTTCTTTTTTTTTTTAATCTCCATAATCCTGTGATGTAGATTGCTACCGCTGCGGATTCTGGAAATAATAAATCAGAGCAAAGAGAAAATGTTTTTTTCTTTCTTTCCAAAGTCGTCCAGAAAAAGTCACAGCTGGGTGAGAATCTAAATCTAGGATTATATCCCAAATGCATTCAGCGCATGCAGAAACTCCAGCACTCCATGTACATATGTACAAAGAATTTCTAGATTTCTAGGGCCTCTTTTCTGGGGGGCACGGAGAGGGATTATTGGAGGGCTAAAGCTGCCTACAATCACTGAAAGAGAGTGGATGGTCATAGAAATTGTCTCAATAAATAAATAACGGTATAATAGCTACCTTAAACACTGCAGAGGTTTAAGGATCCTGCAAAGAGCCATTACAATCCACAAACCAGAACAAATCTCTAGGTTTTGGAAATGGGTTTTAAGGAGCAAAAGTGTATTTTAAGGCCCTGCAAGATTTAGCAAATTCATTCTGCTCCTTAACTCCTACTCACCCACACTCTCACAGAGAGAGAAGGAGGTTAAAATGTTGAGACAACCCATTTTGGCAAAGTTGCAGCAAAATTAGAGTAAACAAGTATACTTCCCAATCCAAAGCAGATTGTCCATTTATGATCTTAGTAAAAAAAAAAAAAATTAGGATGCTCTCTTAGGTTTACTCTTTTACATTCCAGATTTACTCTCCTGGTACTGCTAATCAAATGTGTATTATTTTTGAAGGTGGATGCCATGTTTAATTCTCTAGAATAAATTTAATTTTGCCATTTACACGCCAGTCTTCAGCTGGAAACAATCTTGAGCAGCTTACAGGGTTTACAGGCCCCTCCAATCAGTAAAATCTTACTGCAACTCCCCAAATTTGTAATGTGGGATTTTTTTTAAAAAAAAGGCCCTTTCCTGGCTGGGAAATTCTGGCTATTGAAGTCCACATTGAAGTCCTTCAAATTGCCAAGACTGAGAAACACTGTTCTAGAGGATGAACAGACTAATTTTTGCTTCCAGCTTTTAAGTACACTTTAAATTAGTGCACAAAGTGACCTATTTGACCTTCCCATCCTACCCTCCACATAGCTCATTTACCCCAACTTTTTCCCCTAACTGAGCAACTGATACATTAAGAAACTTGATTTTTTAAAATTATTTGCTTGCTTAAGATATGCTCAATGGGGGGGGGGTCCTTGGGGCTCTCTGAGCTTCATTGTTTTTTTGCAGACATTTCATTACCCAACTAGGTAACTTCCTCAGTTTTCAACATCATCAGGAACATCATCAGTGCAGCATGCTACTAATGAGACGTAGCCTTGTACAGTTTCCTTCCATTATTCCTTGTCTGGCCTTCGGAAAATAGCTTGATCCCCTCCTCTCTGTGGCAGCCCCTCATAATTTCAGCTTTCTCCTCTAGGATTTTCAACACCATGACTAGTTTCACACCAAAGTCTGTAATATTAAGATCTGGAATCCCGTCAATCTTCATTCTGCAGGCGCCAAAAGTGACATCCTCATTTTAGACCTATCCTGAATAAATCTCGTATTTATCTCACTTGAGGACTGCAGCTCCAGTTTGCTTAAAACCAAAATTTCCTTTGAACAGAATCAATTCTGTAAAATGTGAGTTGGAGGGAAAAATTGGACGCCAGCCACTAACTTCAGTTGGCAACCCAGCGAAAAAGCAACGTGGTCGAAGTCTGAAAAGAATGCC
Source organism: Pituophis catenifer annectens (assembly GCF_029215685.1). Classification (NCBI taxonomy): domain Eukaryota; kingdom Metazoa; phylum Chordata; class Lepidosauria; order Squamata; family Colubridae; genus Pituophis; species Pituophis catenifer. The sequence continues at coordinate 7,990 of NW_027257476.1, read as the reverse complement.
TTATGGCCGCAGTTTGAGTTCCTTCAGAAAGCAGTGGGCCAGAAGTTATCCACGAGGCCACCCAATGACTGCCTTTCAGTAGGAAAGGCCCAGCTTCTTGGCAGGCTCTGAAATCAGCCAAACAATGTTTGACTTTTACAGCTCTGAAAATGGCTTTTGTATAGTCCAAAATAAACACAGAGGCAACCTCTCCAATGGCTGGAGGGCAGCTGCTTAACATGGTTATCCATTAACTGCTAAAGGTTCAGCAAGGAAATTGGGGAGAGAGGGATGGAGAGCCATAGTTTGCCTGCTGAGCTCTGCCGAACATCCCTAAGACAGTTTGATTCACATTTTTCCTCTATTATTGTTAAAGGCATTTAAACATCTCATATTTGCCAACCACAGTTCAAAGATTAACAGCCAGAATAATTCAAAATGAATCGGGGAGGTAGTTTTGGGCAACGGCGCTTCCACCGATTCTGTGTCTTCCTAACAATTTACAAGTTCGTGTTTTTAGGGTGGTTCTCGGAAAAGCTGCTTGGTGAAGCTTGCCAGGAAACCGCAGAATTAAAGAATTATGTCTCCCTAAAGACTGCTTCTATGCTTTTTTCCAGTTGAATTTTCCAGCTTGGTTTGGAACAACAGATGCTGCAAATTATAACTTATTATACAAATCTAACCCATCCTTTTAAACATCCATCCTCTCATAGACTTTCATGTTCTCCAGCACACCCCAGTGCCATGATTAGATTTCCTGTCTTGTATGATCATTAAAAGACATGCTCAAGGCATATTTTAGCCATTTAGCCATCCACAACCACTTTCACTACAGTGTGCACAAATCCAAACTCACTTATACAACCAAAAAAAAACTATGAATCAGGAAGTTCCAACATATAATTAGCAAACCAGAGACCTGGAAACCACTTACACAGTTGGTAACTCCTGGATTAGGCCTTCCCCACCCCCCCCCACCCCGTCCCTCCTATCAACTCCTACCCTCAAAACGACACTATAGAGCACTGCACACCAGAACAACTAGACACAAGAACAGTTTTTTTCCCGAACGGCATCACTCTGCTAAACAAATAATTCCCTCAAACTATTCACTAAGTCTGCATTACTATTACTATTAATCTTCTCATCATTCTTATCACATATCTCCTCCCACTTATGACTGTATGATTGTAACTTTGTTGCTTGTATCCTTATGATTTAAACTGATTGTTTCCTAGTATGATTTGACTGCTTATTTGTTCCCTATGACTATCATTAAGTGTTGTACCTTATGATTCTTGACGAATGTATCTTTTCTTTTTATGTACACTGAGAGCCTATGCACCAAAGACAAATTCCTTGTATGTCCAATCACACTTGGCCAATAAAGAATTCTATTCTATTCTATTCTATTCTATTCTATTCTATTCTATTCTATTCTATTCTATTCTATTCTATTCTATTCTATTCTATTCCATTCCATTCCATTCCATTCCATTCCATTCCATTCCATTCTATTTCTATTTCTATTTTTATTTCTATTCTATTCTATTCTGTATTCTATGCTATTTCTATTTCTATTTCTATTTATTTCTATTTCTATTCTTCTGTTGAATTGTGTCTTATTCTTAGAGACGATCAGAACAAGTCCCTGCAGTTTTTCTCGGCAAAGTTTTTTTTTTTTTTTTTTGGAAGTGGCTTGCCATTGACTCCTTCTTAGGGCTGAGAGAAAGTGACTGGCCCAAGGGCACCCAACTGGCTTTGTGCTCAAGGCACATCTAGAACTCAAACATCTTTCTCAAGGTTTCTAATCTGGTGCCTTAACCACTACAACTACACTGGGTCTCACCCACTGACCTCTACCCTTCCTTTAAAAGTATTTGCTCGGATTGTTCCCCAAAATAAATACCTTTTAATGGTCTCTAGATGAAATTGGGTCGAGATCCACTGGCACAAGGCATAATTGCTGAGCACATTGTAAGCCGCCCTGAGTCTTCGGAGAAGGGCGGCATATAAATCAAATTAAAAAAATAAAATAAAAAATAAAGCTAAAAGCAATATTTAAAAGAACTAAGAAAAGAATCTGAACAGCAGGAAGACTGGATATTCCTGTCTCATTCCTACAAAGGAGGCCATCCACCCTTTTCCAGTCCTCAAAAAATATTCAGTATGATCCCCATCCATCCAGTCCTGCACTCAACGATGAATCACAGTGGTACACAAAACACGATGCTCGAGTTCATACAGCACACTGAGACCCTATGAAACAGATGGCTTAGAGGGTGTGAATCAGAGGTGGGTTCTAATTTTTTTTACTACAGGTTCTGTGGGTGTGGCTTATTTTGTGGGCGTGGCTGATGGTCATGTGACAATTATTTAGGATTTAGCAGAGGTAATGGTCTACCAGGCTTTTCACTTAACAACTGTGGCAAAAAAAAAAAGACATAAAATTAGGCGTCACTCACTTAACAACATCAGTGGAGGGACAGTTATTTGTTAAGTTTAGATTCGAACTTCTAGATACTAACGTTAGATTCGGCCGCTATCGGAAAATCCCGTCTGACAAAAGAATATGCATATGTGGGGTAAACGTCGTGGAGGACACAGCGCATATAATATTCGAATGTAGTCTCTATCAAGAAGTAAGAAAACAATATCTGTCCCCAATTATAAATAAATTTCCCCACTGGAATATAAGCCAAAAATTAGCATTTCTGTTGAGGGCTGACTCTCCTCCCCTGGTAAGAGCGATCACTCGATACCTTAAAAGAATGACGGCAATACGAGCCAGTTATATCAAAAAACATTTTATCGATGTAAGGAAGATGAGCGCAGTTAGAGAGGAGCTATCCTATTTGGGTTATCTAGTCTTGGCAACTTAGCTATTGAAATTTGATATTGTAAAATTTTAATGTCATCTATCATATATTTTTAGATTGCTATTTTTGTAACTGTTTTATCTTTTTCCCTTTTTCTTTTCTGTTTTGTTTGAAAAGGCCTTCGGGCTATTCAATAAACTATACTGCACTTAACAACTGCTTTGCTTCACAACGGATATTCTGGTCCCAATTGTGATTATTATATTGGGGATCACCTGTAGGTATAGCATCTTTCACTTTAAGTCAGTGGGTTTGTTTTCCCCGAACTTGACTTAAAATGTGTGGACTTCAACTCCCAGAATTCCCCAGCCTCCCTGCTGCGTGAATTCAAGGTACGCCTGTTGGGAATCTCCAAATGGCCAATGAAACAGCCATTTTCACGGGGTTTGTTTATTATGGACATTGCTCAAAGGAGTAACAATTAAATTAGTATAAACCACAGGAAGATACCTGCCTCAGAGGTTTATGCAGGAAGTCCTTGATTTACGACCACAATTGAGCCCAACATTTCTGTTGCTAAGCGAAACATTTATTAAGTGACTTTTCCCCCATTTTATGACTTTTCTTGCCACACTTGTTAAGTGAATCATTGACGGTCTTAAATTATTAACACGGTTGTTAACGGAATCTGGCTTCTTCACTGACTTTGCGTGTCAGAAGGCTGCAAAAGGAGAACCCCCAGGACACCGCAACTGTCATATATGTGAGTCCATTGCCAAGCGTCTGAATTTTGATCTCGTGAGCAATGGGGATGCTTCAGCGTGTGACAATTGGTCGCAAGTCACTTTTTTCAGTACCCATGTCTCACTTTGAACAGTCACTAAACGAACTGTCGTAAGTGCAGGACTTACCTATCATCCAGAATGTAGTTATGAAGGAGGAAAGGAGAAGAAACACAAGGAAAGGGTAGCAGTAAGAAAGGATAAAGCAGCAGCTGCAATTTCAATAGTAGTTAAAATCTTGGGGTTATTGATTAAATAAATTGATTAAAGCAGTGTTTCTCAACCTTGGAAGCTTGAAGATGGGTGGACTTCAACTTCCAGAATCCCCCAGCCAGCAGCGCTGCCTGGGGGTTTCTGGGAGTTGAAGTCCACCCATCTTCAAGCTTCCAAGGTTGAGAAACACTGGATTAAAGGATGAAAGCTAATATCTCTACTGCAGAGATGGCTTCTAATAGCTGCGATACTTAAGAAAGAGAAGAGGAACAGAAAGTTCTCCTTCCTCCCTTTCTATCATTCTGTAGCGTGAAATTTCAGGGATAATCTCAACGCTAAGACAAATTGCCTACACCATTGTCTCAGCCTGGATAAAAACAGTTTCTTTAATGATAGGCTTTGCCCAAAACATGTTACATTTTAAGTAGCACTGATGTCTCTCCACCAAACCCTCCCCTCGTGAAAGCACCAGGGGTGGTTTTCAAAAATTTTAGCAAGGGGTTCTCTGCCTGGTTGCTGGGTGGGCGTGGCCAGGGTGGGCGTGGCCTAGTTGGCCTCCTGCACCATGGCGGGGGAGGGGGGCATTTTTGCCCTCCCCGGGCTCTGGAGGCTTTTCTCGAGCCTCCAGGAGTGCGAAAATGTCCTCTGCAGGCTCTGGAGGCTGGAAACGTTTCCGGTCTTCCTGAACTTCCAGTAGGCCCATTTTTCGCCCTCCCCGAGGGTCCGCACGTACCCTGCACTTACCTGCATCCAAAGCGGGCCACGTGGGGACTCCTGGGATGGGCGGGGGGTGGGCGGGGCCAGCCAGGAATGGGATTCGGAGGTTCTCCAAACTGCACAGAATCTTAGCTAGAGGTTCTCCTGAACCCCTGCCAACCCCCAGCAGCCCACCCCTTGAAAGCACCCATGATACATTCACACACCAGTGGTGGGTTCCTCCCGGTTCGGTCCTGTTCGGCTGAGCCGATAGCGGTGACGATATGACGTCACCGAACCGGTTCTCTCCCCCTGCCCTCCCACCCACCCCCCATGTTATTCTTACCTTTTATTTGGTCCCACCCCCAATCTATTGCTGCCTCCTAAGTCCCAGCTGATGACTAGAGGGAAAAAAAACTGTTTAAACTCTTGCCGCAGGGCTTCAAAGGGCCATCCTACAGCTGATCAGTGTTAAAAGCAAACAAATGAGTCGGGTCGTAAGTGTGAGGACTGGTCGTAAGTGCGAGGACTTTCCAGAAATGACTCTGACCAGTTAGCCACGCCCACCTAGTCACATGACCTCCAAGCCACACCCACAAAATAAGCCACGCCCACCGAACCGGTAGTAAAAAAAAAATTAGAACTCACCCCTGATTCACACACACATTCATCAGCGTACTACCATGTGGGCGAACCTAGTAAAAGCGTAATTCTGCACAAAGAGAAATTCGGCACAAAGGGACTTTATGTTAGTTTCCTGGAGCAAAGGTTAGCCTCCGGGAGGTTCAGATCTCCACAAGGCCTTCAGCTAAGCTGCAGCTCAATAAGACTTTTCCATGTGAACTTTTAAGAGTCAACTCCCTACTTGTAAAAAGTTCACCAACTCAAGAGGAGGCCGAGTGGGAAACGATCAACTCGGGAAAGTATTAAGCAGCTCCTAAGATTCATTTTAAGGCTTGTTTCTCTAGTGTTCTTGTGGTACTGATTTACCATTTTAAACTGGCTTTTAAAAAGTCTGTCCAAGAACAACAGACCGTTGCTTTCTTTAAAGCATAAGAACCCGAGGGCTTGCAAAGGTTTTCCTCGCTTTATTTTCTTAGCGATAGCCCTGCCCAAGATGGTCCAGACAAGAAGCACAAACGGGAGTGCTAACTTTATCTTTATTGTAAGTATAATATTAACAGATTCTTACAAGATTGAATGTGCTTCTCCCTTCCTTCCTTTTACTCTCCAGAAAACTAGGGAGGGTTTTTTCTGAAATGTTTCCTTCCCTCCCCACCACCCCTTCTGTGGGCTGAAACATCTTTTACTTACTCCTTGTCTAGTCTGCAGCTCTCCTTCCTGTCTCCCAAGGTCATTCGCACATAGCATTACTCTTACTGACCCCAAGAGGTAGATCAGGTGAGTCAGACAATTGACAAAAAAAAAAAAAAAGAAAGAAATCACTAAGTCTGATGACCAAGCAGAGCTTCTGCATCAAGATCTCCCCCGAAGTACACCACCCTACTTACTCAATGCAATATTTTGGTCATCCCTGTGTATTTTGGGAAATAGCCCTCCGGTCTTTCCCTAGCTTTGCAAGTCCTTCAACAATGCTGAGTCACAAGAGATCTCGCTTAATGTACTCACTGAATTATAGGCTGAGGCATTTTGGATGAAAACACAGAAAGGAAACGTGAGAAATCCGTAAACACTCAGGTCCGCGGGACAGAAAATGCTTGGGAAAACCCACAAAGTGGAAATAAAATTTAGAATACACTGGCAAAGCAACATGAGGTGCACCAAACACCTTTGCTAGAATCGAAACAAAGACCAGAGCTTTGTGTTTCAAACAGCAGGATCTTTGCTTGGAGTGGTGAAAGCAGGGTGCTAAGTGGATTAAACGGATGCTTATTGTTTAGATAATCTCGGTAATCTTTTTTTTTTTTTTTTAAGGTGAATATGACAAGCTGGCAACTTGATTCCTCCCAGGCAAACTTTATCACCGGAGCCCAGAAGGCACTAAGAAAAAAAAAAAAAAGAATTCTTGCACAGAGAAAGAATCGGTGCATCTTCAGAGGCTCTCCAGACTAACAGAAAGCTTCCTCTAAATTAGAAAAAAGGGTTGCACCCGGTTGGGAAGCCTCAAGCATGTATTTTAGGAGATGGAAAATATTTGTGGTCCAGCCCTGAGCAGCAAAGGATCCCATCCAATGAAGATACACTGGACTATTATATCCAGAGGGGAGGGGGGGCAGGAACTAAACCACAAAGCCATTATTTACCCAGGAGTGAACTGCACTGACCAGGTAGGCCTTACTATAGAAGAGATCAGCCATCCAGCCCTGCTGATGAAAACTTTAAAAAAGGCCACAACCACATCCTAGGTACCACCTACCACCCTTCACTAGCGAGGCAATCCTGTATTCATTTAAACCAGTGTTTCTCAACCTTGGAAGCTTGAAGATGGGTGGACTTCAGCTCCCAGAATCCCCCAGCCAGCATTGCTGGCTGGGGGATTCTGGGAGTTGAAGCCCACCCATCTTCAAGCTTCCAAGGTTGAGAAACACTGGATTAAAGGGTGAAAGCTAATATCTCTACTGCAGAGATGGCTTCTAATAGCTGCAATACTTAAGAAAGAGAAGAAGAACAGAAGGTTCTCCTTCCTTCCTGTTTATCATTCTGGCTGGGGGAGTTTCTGGGAGTTGAAGCCCACCCATCTTTTTTTTTTTAATTTGATTTATATACCGCCCTTCTCCAGAGACTCAGGGCGGCTTACAATGCGCTAAGCAATAACCTTCATCCTTTTGTATATTTATACAAAATCACCTTATTGCCCCCACAAACTGGGTCCTCAATTTACCTACCTTAGAAAGGATGGAAGGCTGAGTCAACCTTGAGCCTTGGCAAGATTCGAACCTGCAGTAATTGCAGGCAGCTGGTCTTAATAACAGGATGCTTTAGACCACTGTATTACCAAGGCTCCTAGGCTTCAAGCTTCCGAGGTTCAGAAACACTGGATTAAAGGGTGAAAGCTAATATCTCTACTGCAGAGATGGCTTCTAATAGCTGCAATAGAGAAGAGGAACAGAAGGTTCTCCTTCCTCCCTGTTTATCATTCTGGCTGGGGGGTTTCTGGGAGTTGAAGTTCACCCATCTTCAAGCTACCAACGTTGAGAAACACTGATTTAAACGGATAGGCTCCCAGTTCAAGGCCCCACCATTCCAGTGCATAGGAATTGACCATGGGCATCTTCTCCATGAGCCAGAAACTCTCTGCCACAAGGGCTCCCACACCAGTTGGGAACGGGGTGGGGGGGGGGGGTGGAGGAAGAGGGCCTTGGTAGTACAGTGGTCTAAAGCACCCTGTTATTAAGACCAGCTGCCTGCAATTACTGCAGGTTCGAATCTCGCCAAGGCTCAAGGTTGACTCAGCCTTCCATCCTTTCTAAGGTAGGTGAAATGAGGACCCAGTTTGTGGGGGCAATAAACTGACTTTGTATAAATATACAAAAGGATGAA
>NW_027257475.1:17500-19383 GCF_029215685.1 Pituophis catenifer annectens | reverse complement strand
TATTGGATGACCTTGAAGTGAATGGAGCTGTTTACCATGATTAAGGTAAGTATTTCTGCCACATGATTTCTCTTGACCTCTTCCCTAACTAGTTTGACTGCTACTATAGAAGAATCTACAGCCCATTTGATAAAAGCTGTAGGACAAAATGGGGTGCCAGTTGCCATGGAGATGATTGACCCTCAAAGTTTCCTTTTCTCAAAGGCTCGTCCTATCACTAAATTGTTGTGTAACTTTCCATTATCCTTGTCCTTTGGCTAGAAGACATGAGGACTGTATTCAAAAACATCTTTGAACCACGAAGTATGGGATAGCTGATAAGCTATTCAATCTTTCTGGTTGGTTTTATTATTAAAAGATTATATTAACAGTTGTCCAATGCAGTCATTAACTATACAGTCTTCTTCAAGAATATTTATATTCTTGATGTATATATATATCAAGTGATGTACAAGTCTATCTATCTATATCTATATCTATATATCTAACCCTACCTAACTACCTATCATCTATCTAGTCTGTCTATCTATATTATCTATCTAGTCTTGTCTATCTAGTCTGTTTATCTATCTCTATTATCTAGTCTATCATCTCTACCATCCATCTCTATCTATCTATCTATCTATCTATCTATCTATCTATCTATCTATCTATCTATCTCATCTAGTCTATTATCCATCCATCCACACACCCATCCATCTCTATCTATCTATCTATCTATCTCATCTATCTATCTGTCTATCTCTATCATCTAGCCTACCATCTCTACTCATCTATCATCTATCATCTATCACCTCTCTATCAATCAATCAATCAATCAATCAATCTATCTATCTATCTCATCTAGTCTATCATCCATCCACACATCCATCCATATCTATCTATCTATCTATATCTATTTATCTATCTATCTATCTATCTATCTATCTATCTATCTATCTATCTATCTATTTATCTATCTGTCTGTCTATCTCTATCATCTAGTTTACCATCTCTACTCATCTATCATCTATCACCTCTCTATCAATCAATCTATCTATATCTATCTATCTTATCTATATCTATCATCTAGTCTATCTATCTGTCTATCTCTCATCTAGTCTAGAATCTCTACTTATCTATCTTCTCTCTATCACATCTATCTATCTGTCTGTCTGTCTGTCCATCTATATCATCTAGTCTATCATCTATCCATCCATCCATCCACACATCCATCCATCTCTATCTATCTGTCTATCTCTCTCTCTCTCTATATATATATATACATATCTATTTCTATCATCTAGTCTATCTCTATCATCTAGTCTACCATCTCTACTCATCTATCATCTCTCTATCACATCTATCTCATCTAGTCTATCATCCATCCATCTATCCATCCATCCATCTCTATCTATATCTATATCTATCTATATCATCTAGTCTATCTATCTGTCTATCTCTATCATTTAGTCTACCATCTCTACTCATCTATCATCTATCGCCTCTCTATCAATCAATCAATCTATCTATCTATCTATCTCTATCATCTAGTCTATCTGTCTCTCTCTCATCTAGTCTACCATCTCTACAAATCTATCATCTCTCTATCACATCTATCTCATCTAGTCTATCATCCATCCATCTATCCATCCATCCATCCATCCATCCATCCATCCATCTCTATCTATATCTATCTCTATCATCTAGTCTATCTATCTCTATCATTTAGTCTACCATCTCTACTCACCTATCATCTCTCTATCACATCTATCTATCTATCTGTCTGTCTGTCTGTCTGTCTGTCTGTCTATATCATCTAGTCTATCATCCATCCATCCATCCATCCATCCATCCATCCATCCATCCATATCTATCTATCTATCTATCTATCTATCTATCTA
>NW_027257475.1:0-12500 GCF_029215685.1 Pituophis catenifer annectens | reverse complement strand
GAGATGTCACACTTGATTTCATTGAAGGCCGCATCAGGGTTGTGTTTGACCTTGGGAGGGCAGGGGGGCGTGGCCAGCTTGACATCACTCGTCAAGGCGCCGTTTTTGGCCGCGACGGCCTCCTGCAGCCCTTTGCCAGCAAAAACAGAGCCCGGGGAGGCTCCATTTTCGTTGGCAGAGGGCTGCAGGAGGCCGTCGCGACTGAAAACAGAGCCTGAGAGGGCCGCGTGTGGCCCTCCCAACCTCCGTTTTCACTGGGAGAGGCACCGCAGGTCGGTCCTTCGCAGTTTCCAGGGTAGCTCCACAGCCAGATCTCGGCACCCTGACAGTTCAGGGTCCACGGGCCTTGAGTTTGAACATCTCTGTCCTAGACTTATGACCACAATTGAGAGCAGAAGTTCCACTGCTAATTTAGGCAAGGTGATGACTGGGTCATATCCAATTTTACGACCTTTTCTGCACAAAAATCGTAAGAGTATAGTTAAAGGTCAGGATTCTAGTTTATGTTTGTAACAAAGTTTATGGTATGTTTTTAAAAGTTTATATTTAGGTTTAGTTTATGTTTTAAAAAGGAAATTTGGACCCAGTATATGGATATGCGGCGTTGAGGTTTACGGATTTGACATATTTGGAATATTGCATCCATTTTTGTATCACCATGATACGAGAAAGGGCTGATATTTGAGAATTAATATACAAAAGAACAACTAAGATAAGGAAATAAGATTAGGAAGTACAATGAACGGTTGCAGGAATTGGGTCTGTCTAGACCAGTGTTCCTCAACCTTGGAAGCTTGAAGATGGGGGGACTTTAACTCCCAGAATCCCCCAGCCAGCAGCGCTGGCTGGGGGATTCTGGGAGTTGAAGTCCCCCCATCTTCAAGCTTCCAAGGTTGAGAAACACTGCTCTAGACTAACAAAGAGAAGGACCAGAGGGTGACATAATGGCAGTCTTCCAATATTTGAGTGGCTGACACAGAGAGGAGAGGAGTCAACCTAATCTCCAAAACATCTGAAGGCAGAACAAGAAGTAATGGATGGAAACTAATCAAGGAGAGATCAAACCTAAAATTAAGAAATTTCCTGTCAGTGAGAACAATCTCACTGGAGATTTTAAAGAAAAGAATGAATAGCCATTTGTCTAGAATGGCACAGAGTCTCCTGCTTGAGCAGAGGGTTAGACTAGAAGCCTCCAAGGTCCCATCCAACTTTGTTACTCTGGTATTTTTAATCCACCCGCTATATATACATATATTGCTTGGACAACTTGTTAGGCTCAAACCATATCCTAACATTCTCCCCTTTGGACAGGTCAATATATAGAGTTTAGATTCTTAATCCATAGCTTTCACACCACTTTGGATACACCTGGCAAACTAGAGTTGCTTTATATCGATCAGGTGGATGCCTTTCCCTAGTAGATCTCCTAGGTGAAACAGGACTTACTGCAGGTAGTTCATCTGACTCCTCCCCTAAAACTACCTCCTCTAAACCTACCATCTGGAACAAGCTCCCCCCAGAGATACGGAGAATCCCGGACCTGCACACGTTTCGCCGTGCTCTCAAAACTTTTCTATTTCAGCAGGCTGGCCTGGCCTAACTCTCCTCTTTTAAATTTTTTAATTCGTGATTTTATAAATTGGGTGTTTTAATTTGTGTTTTGGCCAAAATATTTAATAATTTTAAGGGACATTTTAATATTAGTATTATCTGTATTTTATCTTGGCTGTTCACCGCCCTGAGTCCTTCGGGAGTAGGGCGGTATAGAAATTTGATTAATAAATAAATAAATAAATAAATAAACCTACTTCCTGTTCTTCATCCTTGATAGAGGATTTTACATCATCTAAATCCTCAGGAATATCATCAGGAATATGATGCTCTATACTAACAGTATTATTATCATGTCTATAATCTGCACACTCTAGTTTATCCCATCCTTCGTGCTCTAGAAATTTAGCATTTGCACTACAGTAAACACTAGTAGTTCCCTGTGCCCAAAATCTAAAAGACCTATGATTTGATTCATAGCCAACGAAAAACATTTTTCTGGCTTGATCTTTTCTCCTTAAACTAGATGGAATATGTACCCAAGCTGGGGTTCCAAATGTGTGTAAATAACTAAGATTTGGTTTCCTCCCATGCCATAAGGTGAATGGTATTTCTCCCGTAGAGGAATGAACCACGTTGTTTAACATATGGTTAGCACACATAACAGCCTCACCCCATAAATTTTCAGGCAAACCAGAATCTGCCAACATAGTTCTAGTCATGGCTTGTAATGTTTGACCTCTTCTCTCGATATACGAATTGTGTTGTGGAGCAGACCGTTTATGCTGGATCCCTGCATCCTGCAAAAACTTTTCCAACCTTTGGTTGGTAAATTCTGTACCATTATCAGTCACTAAGCATTTAACCTTAAATTTCTGTTTCCTTTCCACAAAAGGTAGCCAGTTGTTAATATGCTGGAATGTTTCACTTTTTGTTTTCATTAGATAACAGAATCCGTATCTTGAATAATGGTCTACTATGCTTAGAATATAGCAGGCACCTCCTATGCTGGGTTTCTTGGGTCCAATTAGGTCTACAAACACTACCTCTAATGGATTTGTGGTGTTAAAACCATTAACACGGTTTGCTGGTGTAACCCTACTTTTTTGCTGACTACAGGCATTGCAATTCAGATATTTACTACATGCTTGTAATTTTATCCCTTCAGATACCTGAACTGTTTTCTTTAACGTCCTGAAATTTAAATGCTCAAGTCTCCGGTGTAACAGATGAATACATTCATCATGTGGTTTAACATTCTTATAAACAGACTTAGATTTAGCCACCAATACTGGGTTATCCCGTAAAACAAATAAATCATTTTCCAAACTTGCAGTAACAACCTTGCCATCTTTCTCAATGAAACACTTATCATTTTTAAATGTTACTGTAAACCCAAATTGCAATAATGATTTAACAGATAATAAATTGAATTTTAACCCAGGAATATATAACATAGGCAATGGTTCATTATTAAATGACCAACGAGCAACACCCTCTCCAGCCACCTTAACCTTCCAGCCATTTGCTAGTTTAACATGTTGGTTACTTTTCTCCATTTTAACAAAAAAAAAAAAATCTATTTCTAGAAATAGATTGAGAAGCACCACTGTCAACAACCCAACAATCCTGGTTAACATCAGTAGTTGAACTGGATATAGCTAAATTACAACCCTTCTTGGGTCTAGTATTGTCCCTAACAGACATTTTCTTATTCTTACAATACTTAGCTATATGCCCTTTAGCCCCACAAGCAAAACAACGTTTTACAAAATAGGCAGTTGAGTACATTTTTTCTTCTTTTGGTTGTTGCTCTCTCAACTGATCTCTTTCTTGTCTTCTTTTGGATTCTTCCAATAACCTACCGGTTATGCCAGCCAATGTCAGTTCATCTCTGGACAAAACCTCTAACGAAGAAACATAGTTGTCATAGCTATCGTCCAATGAAGAAAGAATTATATAAACTTGTTGTAGTTCTGAGAAAACAAGTTCCTTTTCATGCAGCTCCTGGAAAATTCTGGTCATAGATTCCAAATGAGCCATCATATCTCCACTTTTAAGAAGATGTTGTTTAAATAATTTCCGTGTGAGATAAATATGAGCACCTACAGAGTCACAAACATATAGTCTCTTCAACTTGGTCCAACACCTAGCAGCAGACTCTTTGCCACGAATATGGACAAGCTGCTGGTCACCCAGTGTTAGTCCAATAATGCTAAGAGCTCGTTGTCTCTGTTAAACTTGGCTATTTTCTTTTCATCTTCCTCATCAGCAGGATTCCATGCTGTTACATCCGGTGGATTATTAACTATGTCCCACAGTCCTTCTCTACGCAGAAGTAGACTACATTTTGTAGACCAGGATACATAGTTTGTTCCATCCAGCTGGGTTATCATGGAAAAATTTGCTGCTTGTTCTAGTGCCATCTTCACTTGGATTGTATATCACAAACACAGTTTGTACTATTCACATTAACTCTCAGTTTAACTCTTAACAATCCCAGTTAGTTATGGTTGGCTCTGGGCCCATAACCAATGTTAAGGATATTGGAGTTGTGTTACCAACCAGCAGAGTAAATGCACAAGGAAACGTTGCTGAGAGCAATGAATAAGAGATATGCAAACTGGTTTATCAAAAGCTTACTTTGTAGTAGAAAAACAGTCTCATAATCTTTAAACAAATTCCAAGTCTTTGCCAGTAAAATCAGTCCAGTAGTTACAGATATCTTCTCACCAAACAAACAGTAGTTGGTTAGAATAACAAACTCACTCTGGTTCACAAACCACGATGGTAACAGATCCATCCAACGATGATTAGCAGATAGCAATTCCTCTCAATGGTAGCATATCATCTCAGCTTCATACACAATGGCAGCATATCATAGCAGCTTCATACACAATGGCAGCATATCATAGCAGCAAATGAACACGTTACAATACCTTGCTTAAATACTCTCACAACCAGTCATTACCTAATTACAGCATGACTCAGCATTAAAGCCTTAAAGTTACACAATAGATATTCATATTAAAGTCACAGAACACATTTATTGCCTGGACAACTTGTTAGGCTCAAACCATATCCTAACAGACAGCGCTGGCTCTTCGGCTTTGAAACGGAGATGAGCACCGACCCCTAGAGTCGGGAACAACTAGCACATATGTGTGAGGGGAACCTTTATCTTTACCTTAAGACACAGAACTTCTAATCTAACCAATATTTTCAGGGCAAGGTAGGGGTTCTTACCAGATGGTATTAGGTATAACCCATGAAAGGAAAGTCAGGTTTCTAGGAATAGAATTTGCTGTTGCTAACTCGTTTCTCTCTCAATCTGAAAGAAAGCAGAGGGGGAAAAGAAATCAGAAATGCAACATGACATGCATGAGTTCTCGTCTTCCCTGGCATGGTGATTTCTTAAAACTACTTAAAGGCCAATAATTCGAAGTAAGCAGAAAGGGGACAATAAGTTTGTAGGAGATAAATTTGCAGATGGCACTGTATACTTTGGAAGGTCCAAGCTATTCTATGTATGCATTTATTTTATATAACCAGCCAGTTGACACACAACGGAAGCTGTTGCACACAATTTAAACAGGAGGGAAAAAAAGCAGATAACAATTATATATGTCTAATTGGATTGAAGATAGAAAAAAAAGGGAAATAACAGATAGTAGATTTTGTAAAATTATATAGAGCATAGGAGAACATTAGTGTGATGATATGTAAATGGTCACAGTCATGCACAAGAGTTGAATAAGAATTGTTTAATTGTTAAAACCCAATAAAACTCAAATTAAAAAATTAAAAAACAACTGAAATATAACAAGCTTATTGTACCAAAAGCTGGTGGGAGAAATCACATCGTTTGAGTCGTTCATCAACTATGACCTGGACTGAATCTCATCCAATTGCCTGCCTGAGTGGTTTTATAATCTTTTTATTTAAATGCTTACTCCTGTCTTCAATAAGCATCTCAATATGGAGTGCGGTAGAGTACGAAGCTGTAAAATAAAGCATGGTGTTTTCTGGCTTTCTGAAAACAGTGGCTTTGAATTGAATGTTCTAAGGACGGAGTGATAGAATTTGTAATCTGAAGACGGACACAGTGGCTAAAATGCTGAACTTGTCGATAGAAAGGTCAGCAGTTCAGCAGTTCGAATCCCTAGTGCCACGTAACGGGGCAAGCTCCCGTGACTTGTCCCAGCTTCTGCCAACCTAGCAGTTCAAAAGCAGGTAAAAAAATGCAAGTAGAAAAATAGGGACCACCTCTGGTGGGAAGGTAACAGCGTTCCGTGCACCTTTGGTGTTGAGTCATGCTGGCCACATGACCATGGAGACATCTTCGGACAGCGCTGGCTCTTTGGCTTTGAAACGGAGATGAGCACCGTCCCCCTAGAGTTGGGAACGACTAGCACATATCTGCAAGGGGAACCTTTACCTTTAATCTGGTCGACTTCCAGTACAGATAGTCATTTCGGGTTCAATTCTATTGCCCACTTCTTTCAGTTATTCAATCAAGTCCTTCGAGGATCCCTTAATTGTTGGTGTGGTTACCAACATACTGTGTTCGAACGTGGAACAGAATTGCAGGAGGGAGAGGGTCTTTTCAAGAAGAAAGAGGCAAGTCAGCCTGAATCCCTGGTATGCAGGAAGAGAACCAGGGAGGATTCTCCTTAACCTTTCACAAGGTATATGTAAAGGTTATGGAGATTTGGGCTTTAGTCTGGCAAGATTCTGTCTATTGCAGGGGTTGGCAACCTTAAACACTCAAAAGAGCCACAACGGTCCTAACCGGAAGCTCCCGTTCAATTCTGGAGACGACCGGAAGTCCAGTTCCCCCATCATAGTCTCCTCCTAGTGTGGGGTCCTTTTTCCTCTACCTGTCCTAACCGAAAAGCCCTATCAATTGTGGAGCCTGTGGGAATGGTGTAATCTCAGTTGTTAGCAAACCGCGCTGGGTAAACAACGTTAACACAAAGTCCTAATCTTGTCAGGAATGTAAAGACAGGATGTCTGGCAGAGACCCTATCTCATATATACAAAGCATGGGGACCCAGCACGTAGGCATTGTTTATCACAGGAAATAACATGAGGGAAACACGAGGGATCCATATGGAGTTCATGAGCTTTCTTTAGCCAATCAGTATCAGTAAACGTTGATTAATGTTTTGCCATGGTAATTGTAAAATGACAATAAAAGGAAGCCTTTTGAATGGGGTGAGTGTGCCTTCCACAAGGTACCTTCACACCGAAGGGCCTTCCCGTGAACCATCATCCTGCCTACACGTCTTTCTTCATCGAAACAACAGAGCCAACCAGCAACGGAGCTGCAGCAGAGGGCTTAAAGAGCCACATGCGGCTCCAGAGCGACGGGTTGCTGACCCTGGTCTATAGGCAAGCAACAATAAAGAAACTACTGTGAAGTAACTTCTGCTGTCGTTCTTGGTTCCTTGGGCCTGGCACGAACCTCTTGTTGCAGGTTTCCTGATACACCTGCAGTTGCCCCTCGTTTGCGCTGAACTCTCTCAGCAAGGCATCCCGACTGGGACTCCGGATGTTTCGCCGAGTGTCGTACAACTGATTGTTCAGTTCCGCTTGCCGTTGACGCAGCTGCCGAAAGGAGGAATATAGATCTTCCTCGCTTTCCTTTATGGGAGAAAAGGAAAGGGATCTTAGGCAACATTAAAACACAACTGACAGAGAAGCAAAAGTCAAGATTTGATGGACCAGCTGGAGGTGGTTTTAAGAACTGTGCGCATGTAACTGAAAGCAAATTTTAAATTTTTGCTATTAAGTTATGCCAGACATTGGCTGGATAGAGTCACTCCTGGAAAGACAGAAAGTTTTTTATTTTAAACCAAATCAAACATGAACACACGCATAGTTCTTTATACATGTTTATAGCTTTGCTGGCTGGGGAATTCTGGGAGTGGAAGTTCACACATCTGAAAGCAGTCAAAGCTGGGAAAACACCGATTTAAATTGTTCTAAGCCCAAGTGCTCCTTAAGTAAGATGTGGAAAAATAAGATTAGAAACCCCCAAAACTAGACAGCTCAGAAGGGAATGTAGCAAATATTGCTTTATAAGTAGGAGTGAAGAACTTATCTCTTGCAAACTCTTCATTCTAGCACTCCCAACAAAGCTGGGAAAATTTTGACCCCCCCACCTCAAACTTGGAAATACGGGATACTAGCTGGATACCCGTGCTTCACTACTTATGACCATTTTTCACACTTACGACCATTGTAGCATCTCCATGGTCTTTTTTTTATTTAAAAAGTTTTTTTTATTTTATAAATAAACAAACAATACATAATCATTCAGTGTATCATCTAAATACATCTTTTGTGTTTTCTTCTTACTCCTCCACTATTTATCATATCTTAATATTATCATTTCATTTATTATGACATTTCCCCCACATTTCTTACTTCTCTATTAATACATTTATCTATCTTTTTATTTTATTAAAAATTATACAATTTTATCCCCACACAATCTTCTACCTCCCCTCCCCATGCCCCCACCCAACTTCCCAGAGGAAAAACAGGGTATAACATTTAACAAACATAAGCTAAAATATGCTAATTTACTACAAGATTCAAAACTCTCTCACGCTCTTTAACTCCCCTTTTAAAAATTATTCATCAACCTTCCTTTTATAAATTCTCTTATCACATTTCACATTTGTTACTAAAATCCTTTCTCCCTTGTAAAATTCTAAATTAAACATTTTAAAACTTTCTTTAAAGCATGTCTTTTTTTAAAAAAAAATATTATTAATCCATTGAGTTAAGTTATGTCTAACTTAAACATTTCATCACATATACCTTTTAAAAATACTATAATCTTAGATTAAACATTTTAAAATTTCTTAATACATCAATAAGACAATCTTCAAAATATAAGTTTCAAAACTTTTTTAAAAAGCTATCCATTTGCATCCCCATGATCTTGACAGACTCTCATTGCCATCATCACCAACAAAGTATATCTGGAGAAATGAAGGCTGCTGCTGAGGCCCCACCATGATACTCCCTATCCTGTGGTAGACCTACCCCTGCACTTTGAATGTTGTCATAAAATTTCCTTCCTTTACCTCTCTAGCTTCCAGAGTTGGAAGGGACCTTGTAGGTCATCTAGTCCAACCCCCTGCCCAAGCAGGAGACTCTACACCATTTCTGACAGATGGCAATCCAGTCTCTTCTTGAAAGCCTCCAGTGATGAAGCTCCCACAACTTGAAGAGCCTTGGTGGCGCAGCAGACTAAAGCGCTATTAAGTAGCACCAGCTGCCTGCAATTACTGCAAGTTCAAATCTCACCAGGCTCAAGGTTGACTCAGCCTTCCATCCTTTCTAAGGTAGGTAAAATGAGGACCCGGATTGTGGGGGCAATAAGTTGACTTTGTATAAAAAAGAACACCGCTTAAGGGGGCCCGAAAGCTCTACTAAGCAGGTATATACAAAAGTATGAAGGCTATTGCTTACCGCTGTCAGCACGTCAAGATGCATTTTATTTGAAGACAGCCTGAAAACTTGACAAACGCATTGTAAGCCGCCCTGAGTCTCCGGAGAAGGGCGGCATATAAATCGAATCAATCAATCAATCATCAACCAAGAGCCTTGGTACTACAGTGGTTTAAAGCACCCTGTTATTAACACAGCTGCCTGCAATTTACTGCTGGTTCGAATCTCTCCAAGGCTCAAGGTTGACTCAGCCTTCCATCCTTTCTAAGGTAGGTTAAATGAGGACCCAGTTTGTGGGGGCAATAAGCTGACTTTGTATAAATATACAAAAGTATGAAGGCTATTGCTTAACGCACTGTAAGCCGCCCTGAGTCTCCGGAGAAGGGCGGCATATAAATCAAATTAAAAAAAAAAATAAAAAATCAATCAATCAATCAATCAATCCATCTTCTGTTCTCACTGTCAGAAAATTTCTCCTTATTTCCCAGTTGAATCTCTCCTTGATCAGTTTCCATCCATTATTCCTTGTCTGGCCTTCAGGTGCCTTGGAAGATAGCTTGACCCCCTCCTCTCTGTGGCAGCCCCTCAAATATTGGAAGACTGCTATCATGTCTCCCCTGGTCCTTCTTTTCAGTAGACCAGCCATGCCCAGTTCTTGTAACCATTCTTCATATGTTTTAGCCTCCAGTCCCCTAATCATCCTGGTTGCTCTTCTCTGCACTCTTTCTAGAGTCTCCACATCTTTTTTATAGTGTGGTGACCAAAACTGGATGCAGCATTCTAGATGTGGTCTAGGTGTGGCTTTATAGAGTGGTACTGTATTAGTAACCGTTCTTCATATGCTTTAGTTTTTTTTTGTTTTTTTTTTAATTTTATTTATATGCTGCCCTTCTCCGGAGACTCAGGGCGGCTTACAATGCGTTAAGCAATAGCCTTCATCCTTTTGTATATTTATACAAAGTCAGCTTATTGCCCCCACAAACTGGGTCCTCCATTTACCTACCTTAGAAAGGATGGAAGGCTGAGTCAACCTTGAGCCTTGGAGAGATTCAAACCAGCAGTAATTGCAGGCAGCTGGAGTTAAATTACAATGCATTAGTCTGCTGAGCTATCCAGGCTCCTGGATAGTTAAGTGAATCACTGTAATTGTTCAATTAGTAACACAGCTGCAAAGTGAATCTGGCTTCCACATGGACCCTGGTGGACAGAAGTTTTCAAAAGGGGATCACATGACTCCGGGACACTGCCACGGTCATAAATATGAGTCAGTTGCCAAGCGTGTTACAGCAGAAGGAACAGATTCGTCTGAACCGAGGAGGTCAGTGTAAGAAGTGAGTTGGGGCTGGGACACTATGCAGGAGAAATTGGGTTCACAATCCGTTGGCTCAGTGGTGGTCGGTGATTGAAACTCATAAGGGAATATCTCTCCCACCGCCTTGACTCCAGAAGTAGTCCCATAGGTGGAAACATGTAGACATTTTGGTGAAGTTTTGTAGTGTAAGGAGCCCCAGATCGCCCCTGAGCAAAGGAGTGGAATGTCTGCCAGTTTGAACGGAGGTAACGGAATGGGAGGCAAGTGGCAGTTGGAACTTTTCAGATGGGGAGTAGAACGTCTAACTCCTTAGCATCAGAGCCTGTGAATATACTGTATATGAATATACTGGATATGAAATACTAATGATCGGATGGTCATTTCGAAAAATCCTTTCTTAGCGAGCACCTAGAAGCCAAGAGGAACGTACGTGCCAAATTTCAAGTTTGGAGGCTTTACCGTTCTGGAGATTTCGTGACGAGTGACTGGATTTCACTTTTATATATTTATTTATTATTTATTTATTGGTTCGATTTATATGCCGCCCTTCTCCGGAGACTCAGTGCGGCATAAAATGTGTTAAGCAATAGCCTTCATACTTTTGTATATACCTGCTTAGTAGGGCTTTTGGCTCCCCCTAAATGGTGTTCTTTTTTTTATACAAAGTCAGCTTATTGCCCCCACAAACTGGGTCCTCATTTTACCTACCTCGAAAGGATGGAAGGCTGAGTCAACCTTGAGCCTGGTGAGATTTGAACTTGCAGTAATTGCAGGCAGCTGGTGTTACTTAACAGCACTTTAGTCTGCTGCGCCACCAAGGCTCTTTATATATATATATATGTAGGTCTTTGGTTATTCGGGTCTTCTCCCACGTAAAATTGGAAGTGTCTTGGCCAAGACACTTCCAATTTTACATGGGAGAAGACCCGAATAACCAAAGACCTACATACAAACACCCGCGAAAACCTGAGAAAACAAATATATATATATATATATATATATATATATATATATATATATATATATATAGAGAGAGAGAGAGAGAGAGAGAGAGAGAGAGAGAGAGAGAGAGAGAGAGCCTTGGTGGCGCAGCAGACTAAAGTGCTGTTAAGTAACACCAGCTGCCTGCAATTACTATATATATATAGTATATATTGTAGCTCCAGCTCAGTAGAATCACATCTACTCGGTTCTGGGCTTTTTTCCTTTCTAACACCTAGCAAGCTCTAACTGCTAGGTGGGAGACCTAAATAGATCCATTTCTAGCTCGTTAGCTGTCATCAGTAGGCCACACCCATATCTTATGTATCCTCCCTGTAAAGGCACAGTATCAATTTTCTTACTTCTTCGTAGGGTTTATGTGTGTTTTTCTTCTAGCCAGGTTTTCCCTACGTAGCCAAAGTTTTTTTGTAGCTCCAGCTCAGTATATATATATATATATATATATATATATATATATATATATATATATATATATGTATGTATGTATATACACACACACACACACACACACACACACACACACACGGAAGAGAGGAAACAACCTCAGCGATGCTGGCCTCCACAAATTCTTCAGGAAAGAAGCCAAACCCAACAGAATGACATGCAGCTAAACTCAGTTCTGAAAAAGAGCTAAAATGGTTCCAAAATGTTTCGCTTAAGAAAAAAAGTGCAGCATTTCCCCTTGAATAGCCTTCTCTCACGTTCTGTGTCTTTGATCTTGTTGTCCATTTTGATAGCATGGGGTGAAATCTACTTACCTTCCCAACCGGTTCAGAAGTGCATGCGCCGCTTGGACCCACCACTTGGACCCTCTGCGCATGCGCAAACCCTTCTGCACACGCGCAGAGGGTAAAAAACAGGTTACTTCCTGGTTAGAACTAGGAAGTTAACGACGACTGGGTGGGTGGGCGGAGCCTTGCACCGCCATCGCTACCGGTTCACCTGAACTGGTCCGAACCGGGAGCATTTCACCCCTGGTTCAAAGTTCCTTCATAGTCTAGAGGTGCTTACGGCATCTAACCAGTCTCACAGGAATTTATTAAGAGGAGAAAACTGCAACCCTGAGCTGCGGAGTCACTAATAGTAAGGTTCAACCTATTTATGTTCTATGGAGATAAGTCATAATTGTCCCAAATCACAACTACTTCATAAACGCATGGCACAACTT
>NW_027257474.1:0-19419 GCF_029215685.1 Pituophis catenifer annectens | reverse complement strand
TCTGGATTAAATGGTACTCCAGACAAAAGATGGAGAAGAGTATCTTGCTTTTAGACATGATAATAGCTGTCTAGAAAGGTGAGTTATGAGCTATTTTTATGTCATCAGAAATTTAATTTATTACCTGTTAAAAGTGCAAAGACAAGGAGTACAAGAAGCAAATAAAAGACCTTCATGTTGGGGTTGGTTCTGGACCAAATCTTACTTGTGGGATAGAAACCAGCTCTCAGCCCTCCTTGTGACTTCTTGAAAAGCATCCCCCCCACAAGCTCCACCGCCTTAGGAGGCAGGGGAGGGCTGCAGGTTGATCTCAAGAGGGTCTGGGGCTACAGTTAAAAGCCTGGTAGACCAGTACCTCTGCTAAATCCTAAAGAATTGTCACATAACCATCAAGCCACACCCATAAAATAAGCCACGCCCACAGAATCGGTAGTAAAAAAAATTTAGAACCCACCCCTGGACTGAAGGCGGTGTAGTTCTAAGTTGTCTAAGCCCAAAATTTGAAGTCTGGTAGCATAAGGTATTGTGTCACTCCACAGAGGAGTGGAGGACTCTTCTGGTGAAATATCTCTGGACTCTCTCAATTGTATTAATGTCCGATTGCAGTGCGGGTTCCAGACAGATGAGCTGTATTCAAGAATTGGTCTAGCAAATGTTTTGTATGCTCTAGTTAGGAGTACAATATTACCTGAGAAAAAGCTAAGCAAGATTAAGTTAACGACTCTTAATGCCTTTTTGGCAATGTTGTTACAGTGGGCTCTGGCACTTAGATCATTAGAGATGAGTACTCCAAGGTCCTTGACAGAGTGAGGGTTATCTACAAGGTCGTGTCCATCCAGCTTGTATTTTATGTTCTGATTTTTTTTGCCAATGTGTAAGATAGAGCATTTGTTGGTTGAGATTTGAAGTTGCCACTTGTTTGACCACTCTGACACATAGTCAAGATCTTTTTGAAGAGTAGCAGTATTGTCGATGGTGCTGAATAGTTTTACATCATCAGCAAAGAGAACACAGTTGCTTTTAATATGATTGCAAAGGTGTTTTATGTAAAGTATAAAGAGTGTTGGCCCTAAAACGCTGCCTTGGGAGACACCACTGTTAACAGATACAGGATTTGATAGAGCGCTCCCTATTTTGACCACTTGTTACCTGTTTGACAGGAATGCAGCTATCCATTTATGTAGGAGTCAAGAAATGCCATAGGATTTTAGTTTTAGAAGTAATTTGTCATGTACCACTGAATTAAAAGCTTTACAGAAGTCTATGTAAATTGCGTCTATTGCTTTGCCCTGATCGAGTTGTGTAATCCATATGTTTTTGCAGTGTAGGAGTTGCAGATTACAGGATTTTTCCTGAAACCAAATTGTTTGTTAGAGAGTAGGTTGTTTGTCTCTAAGTGGAGGGTAATGGATTGGTTAATGATTGATTCCATGTTATATTGCAAGTGATGCAACATAAAGAGATTTGTCTGTAATTTTCAACTAGGCTGGGGTCTCCCTTTTTGAAGATAGGGATGACCGTGGTTAGTGACCATAGATTGGGCAAGGAGCTGGTCCTGAAAGATTTTTCAAAGATTGTGCTTAGGGGTTCTGCTAAAGCAGTGGAAAGCTTTTTTAAGAAGTAGGTACATAGTCCATCAGATCCAATAGATAGAGATGGTTTTAGACTACATAGTGCCCTTTCAATGTTGTCTTCTGTAAAATCTATTTGTTTAGTTTTAATTTAGTTTTAGTTTTATTGAATTTTTATACCGCCCTACTCCCGAAGGACTCAGGGTGGTGAACAGCCATAAAATAAAACAATATAAATACAAAATTTAAAATAGAATAAAACGAATTAAATAATTTGGCTGAATTTAAAACCCCAATACTTTAAAGCCAAATTTAAAATTTCCATTTAAAAAGGGGAAAGACTTAGGTCAGGCCAGCCTGATGAAACAAGAAAGTCTTGAGCACGCGATGGAAGGTACGCAGATCCAGGATCCTCTGTATCTCCGGGGGGAGCTTGTTCCAGATAGTAGGTGCCCCCACAGAGAAGGCTCTCCCCCTGGGGGCTGCCAGTCGACATTGTTTGGCCGACGGCACCCGGAGGAGTCCCTCTCTATGGGACCGTACTGGTCGGTGGGAGGCTATTGGTGGTAGCAGGCGGTCCCGTAAATAGCCAGGTCCTAAGCCATGGAGCGCTCTAAAGGTGATAACCAAAACCTTGAAGCGCACTCGGAAGACCACCGGGAGCCAGTGCAGCTCACGCAGGAGAGGTGTTACATGGGAGCGCCACGTCGCTCCTATCACCACCCGCGCGGCCGCACTCTGCGAATATGTATTCGATCGTTGTAATTATTTGTGGTACGACTAGGAAATTCTGGGCATGAGTTGTTGCTGTTTACAAAGACTGAGCCGAAGTATGTGTTAAAGAGGTTGGCTTTGACGAAATGAAATTCAGTGAAGAGAAAAGTAAAGTCTTACACTTAGGCAAGAAAAACCAGAAGTACATATATAGGCTGGGTGAAACCAGGCTTAATAGCAGTAACTGTGAGAGGGCTCTTGGAGTCTTAGTGGACAATCAATGAAATATGAGGCAACAGTTTGCGGCGGCAGCCAAAAAAGCCAATGCAATCCTGTTGCATTAACAGAGGGATTCAATTAAGATCAAGTGAGGTACTAATACCACTCTATAAAGCCTTAGTAAGATCTCACCTAAAGTACTGCATCCAGTTTTGGTCACCACACTATAATAAAGATGTTGAGACTCTAGAAAAAGTGCAGAGGAGAGCAACCAGGATGATTAGGAGACTGGAGACTAAAACATATGAAGAACGGTTACAGGAACTGGGTATGGCTAGTCTAGTGAACGGACATTGGCTTACCTGAACGTCTCTTTTCAGGGCACTGCGACTACAATCCATAGCTGGGTTGTTCCTCATTGTCCTGATGTGACTGGGTGACATTTTTTATCCCGCCTCTCTTCGTACTGTGGCCACGCCCACGATCCCCATAATACACCAGTCTTTCACGAAGGCGCGACCACCTACACACACGTGTGACAAAGGAAAAAAAGGTAATAAGGTAGAAACGAGCCAACACCAACCGGAGCAGGAAGCCCCAAAATGGCAACAAACAGGGAGGGGATGGATTGTAGTTGCAGCGCCCTGAAAAGGGACGTTTAGGTAAGCCAACGCCCGTTTTCCAGTGCGCTGCTCCTACAATCCATAGCTGGGATATACCCAAGCTTAATCCCCAAGGGTGGGAGCTGACTGCTCCCAGGATCCCGGTCGACATGAACAGTTTGAAACACCCTCCACCCAAAGGAGGCCTCAGCTGAGGCGTAAACGTCAATCCTATAATGTTTAATGAAGGGTGTAACTGAAGACCAGGTTGCGGCCCGACAAATGTCAGGAACTGATGCCTGTGTGGCCCAAGCGGCCAAAGTCGCGGCACTGCATGTTGAATGAGCTAGAATCCCGCACGGGAGGGGGTGTGCTTTCTGCTCATAAGCTGTCAAAATGCACGCCTTGATCCACCTGTCCACAGTGGAAGGTGATATCTTCTGACCCATAGACGCTGTGTGGAATGATACTAGCAGGGCCTCCGTCCTCCTGAAAAATGCAGTATGATGAAGATAGCGACGGAGGGCCCTGCAAACATCTAGGGTATGCCAGTCCTTCTTGCGTTGGTGTCGCGGGGAGGGACAGAAGTCCGGCAGGATGAGTTCTTGGGCCAATGGTATCAGGAGTTCACTTTCGGTAGGAAAGCAGGATCCAGGCAGAGGATAACAGTGTTTGCATGAAAAATGCAAAGGTACTTTCTGGTAGACAGAGCTGAGAGCTCTGAAATCCTCCTAGCCGAGGTGACTGCCAGAAGAAAGGCCACCTTGTAGGACAAGAATTTAAGTGGAACTGACCCCAGAGGCTCGAATGGGTGAGACATAAGCTCCTGCAACACCAGAGAAAGGTCCCACGTCGGGTAATGATGAACCGTGGGAGGACACAAGTTCATAGCTCCATGCAGAAACCCCTTGATCAATGGATGGGGTGACAACGAAGAATATGGAGGACATCTAATGATCATAGACAAGGCAGCTGTCTGTCGGCGCAATGTAGAAGTAGATAAACCTTTGTCCAAACCCAACTGAAGAAAGTGTAGGATGTCCGGAACCTGTGCCGATGTGGGGTCTATATGGTTGCCGAAACACCAAGTGCAGAAGGCTGTCGGGCATGGATATCGAGTCATGTAACGAGGGAGCTGAGCATTCAAGGGAGTGGCAAAAAGGTCGACCACTGGCATCCCGAATCGAAGTGTCACCTCCCAGAACAGTCTGGGTGAAGTTGCCACTCTGCCGGGTCTATCAGTTCCCAGCTGAGCCAGTCTGCTCAAACGTTTTCGACCCTGGAAATATGGTCTGCTGTCAATGAGAGGACATGCTTCTCTGCCCAGGTCAAAAGATGTTCCGCCTCCAACATCAGGCCTCTGGACCTGGTGCCCCCTTCCTTGTTCACCTGGGCCTTGGCTGAGATATTGTCCGTGAGGACCAAGACATGCTGACCTTCTAGATGGGACTGGAAATGCTGCAGCGCAAATCAAATAGCCCTCAGTTCCAGAAGATTGATGCAGTGACGACGTTCTGTTGGAGACCAGCGGTCTTGCACCACCAAGTTGCGGAAATGAGCTCCCCAACCCAGCAGGCTGGTGTCTGACATTAGAGTCTGGCAGGCTGGCTCCAGAAAGAAGGAGCCCCGACCTAGGGCAGGTCCCGTCCATCAACACAGTGATAGACGTATTTGGGGTGGTAGGGTCACTTTGTGAAGTTAGTCGCTGCGGCCGGCCCGTTGGAAGGGGAGTAGGAACCATTGTAACGGTCTCGAGTGACGTTGAGCCCAAGGGACAATCGAGAAACACAAGACCATCTTCCCCAACAGTTGAGAGAGATGGAGAAGAGGGATGGACCGATGTGCCAACACCTGGTGGATCAGTTCGGAGATGCTCCGGGTGCGGTCTGGTGATAGGAAGACCTGCCCCTTCACAGAGTCTATTATTGCTCTGAGTTGCTGGAGTCGGGTTGAAGGGATCAAGTGACTCTTTGGAAAATTTATCGAGAACCCATGATTCTGAAAAGTCGTGATCACCAGATCCAGATCCCGCTGAGCATGTTCTCTGGAGGACGTCAGGACCAGGATGTCATGCAGGTAACACACAATCCTCATCGACACTGCTCTGAGGGTGGCTGCCACAACCGCTACCAGCTTGGTGAAGGTCCTTGGGGCCAAGGAAAGCCCAAAGGGCATGGCACAATACTGATAATGGTCGTCCCCATACTGGAACCGAAAGTACCATCGGTGTGCAGGGTCCACTGGGACATGGATGTACGCTTCCCTGAGGTCGACTGATTGAGGGATGTCTCCCCGTCTCATGGATCCGAGTATGGAGCAGAGAGAGTGCATTTTGAATCTGCGGTAACAGACCGACAGATTCAGATGTTTCAAGTTCAAAATGCCTCTCCAGCCCCCCGAGTTCTTGGGCACCAGAAACAGGACCGAATAGAAGCCTGAACCATGCTGGTCCAGTGGCACTGACTCTATCGCCTTGATGCATTAGAGATGATGAATCTCCTCCCTCAGCAATCGGTCCTTCTCGAACAAGAGAGTTGGGCAGCACACGTGTCGAAATGGAGGATGGTCGATGAACTCGATGGTGAGTCCGGTTGTGATGGTACAGTGTATCCAAGCGTCCGTGGTTGACCTCTCCCATTGGAGGCCAAATAGTTGCATTTGACCGCCGATGGGGCCCTGCGACTGGTAGTCACTTTCCCCTGTGAAAGTGTTTGAATCCTGTGCCACGGAAGGGACGTTTGGCGGAGGAAGAATTCCTGTCCCTGTCATGGAACCGCTGTCGGTCAGTGGAACGGTCGGCCGCCTGAAAGAAAGGTCATTGAGTGTAGGACCCCCCGGGCCCTGAGGATGTCCGAAAGGGCTGTCGCCGAGAATATGGGGTGTAACGCCTCTCAGGTCTGCGGAAGGAAGTCGGAAGAAGTTTCCACTTATCTTTATCTTCCACCAGCACTGGATCGAGGGAAGGTCCGAAACGATTCGGGGCCTTGTATGGGGCTGCCGCAAGTTTCCATTTGGCCTTGGTGTCAGCCCTCCAGTTTTTTAGCCAAAAAAGGCGACGGGAAGTCACGGAAGTGGCTAAAGCCCATGAGGTGAATTTCACAGAATTGAGGGATGCATCAGCCGAGTACTCTGTGGCTGCCACAATCTTATTTATATCCTGATGCATCCGTGTCTCTTCTGGGGGTAACCTCTCCTGGAGCTGCCGTAGCCAAATCAGCGAAGCCCGGTTGAAAAAGGACGTCACTGTTGCAGCCTTTATCGCCCAAGCTATGGCCTGGTGCCTCTGGCCAAAGGCTAGCTCTGTCTTCCTGTCCTCAGCCCTAAGGGCATCCAGAGAGTCAGTGGAAACTACTGAAGAGGAAGTAAGACTCGCTACGGGCTGGTCAACAATGGGCAATGCCAACAGCCCATCCAACTCTGGAGCCGCACAGTACAGTTTCTTGTCTAGACTACTGGGGGCCATCAAGGAGCCAGGCTGAGACCAAGGAGATTGTAATACGTCTGAGAAAAGCTGAGGGCAAGAAATAAAATCTTTGTCCTGTTTGGACGATGAGAAGAGGGCATCATGAGGCCCCGACGAAGTAGAGGGTTCAGTAGACAATGTCTCTGGAATTCCAATGTTAGTCGTCTGAAGTGCCTTATGTAAAAGAGACTTAAATAAGGACGGTCTGAACAGTCCAGAAAAAACCGGAGCATCCGGCTGCAGGTTTTCGTCCTCAGAGAACTCGATCTCCTCCGAAACTGTTTCACCATGATCCGACTCATCCGAAGAGGACGACTTAGCCCGAGCGGACGAACGGGAGTGATGGTGACCTGCTGAGCGAGACGTGGGATGTGTCAACTGACTCTGGGATGGATGAAGAGAAGTTTGCTGTATCCTGGCTGCCAGCAAGGAAGACAGTGCTGTAGACACTAATGCTTGCAGATCCACCATTGATGCTGGGAGATGAACCTCCTGAGTGCGGAGCCCTGCGGCCATTGGAGTGAAGGATGCCTCAGGTTGGCGCAGCAAGGAAGGGGCCGCTTCCGCCAAACTTGCCACCGATAGGTCCGGTAAGGATAGCGACGTTCGTTTGGAAAGGCCCAGAGACCCACCAAAGGGACTCCTAACAGCCGAAGATGATTCCCCGGTGTCCATAGCCTGGTGCTGACCTCTGGGCGCCTCAGCTTGGACCTGACTGGCAGGAGCCAAAGTGGAAGCAGAAGCCTGCCTGGTCTTATCGAACTGACGTTCGAGTGCCCTATGCCAGCGCAACTCATCCTTTTCCGCGACCACAGCAGGTTTTGGCTGATGGGAAGTGTGAGAGGACCTTGAACGCCCTCGAGGTGTGGCCTTATGCTTGGCCTGAGTCCTCGGTGGGCTGGCCTCATGTTCAAGGTCGGAAGATAAAGGGGAGTCCGCCATCTTTTTTTTTTCTCAAATCAAAGAACTATGTACAGGTAAGTAGAGGCCCTAGCGATTGTATCACGCATGAACCTCGCTTGTCTGGTCTGGGGAGAGTGCGAGATATATCAAAAATCTCCCAATCTGTAAACAAGTGGTCCGTCAAGCAGTACACCTGAAATTGGCAGACCTTCAAACAGCAAATATTGAGGTCTCTATAAGGGCCAGGAGCCAGGAGCCACAATCAATAGGGGATGGCAGTAGGTCAGATTAAGGTGTAGGCCCGATGGTAACTGGGAATAAATGCCAAACATCAGAACAAATGGCTCTCTTTGCCTTCCAGTTCTGGCCCAACAAAATGGTGGCCATTGCCCACAGCAAAAATGGCGGCCACAGCCTCCCCTGGTTCAGTCCAAATGGTGTGTGGTGCCCTTAAGCAAAATGGCGCCCACAGTAGACCCGGGGACAAACAAGATGGCGGCTGGGAGTAAAATGGAGGGAAAACGGTGATTCAAAATGGCGGATGGGAGGCAAATCATTTTAATTTAAATGTATGGTAGCAGAACCGACAACTACCACCAATATCTCTCACCACCATTCGGAAAGATTCTGCTGTCCGCGAGCTGTCCGTGGCCCCAACACACTAGCTCCGTTCTGCTTGCCGCCTCCACCTTAATTATCGTGCTGCTAGCGGCGGCTCCACTGACTCCCACAGATAAGCGGCAGTGAGAGCCCCCACAGATCCGCAGCGGAAAGGAAGAAACAGGCAACAGCAAGGGACGTCAGAGGCTGCAGGGTGAACCGTGCAGAGCACTCCGGAGCTGCCACTAGCGAGAGCCAACAGAAATTAACAGAATTGGTGTGGGTGGGTATACCAGCGGACGGGGAGCCCAAACTCACACACCGGCGGCTAAATGCCTATAAGGAAACTGCCCTGAGGGGCCAGTATCCCCGAGCTGTCTTCCAATAATAATAAGGTAATATAACGGGCGTGGGATGGCCTGGAGCCCCAGACACGTCACACACGCCCCGCAGCAGGCAAAGAACTCTCTCCAGAGAAAAAAACTAATGAAAAATAAAGGAAAACACCTAAGTATTCTATAAATTGGTAGAAAAGGGTACGAAGAGGGAAAAAAACCATACCAGTCTTCTCAGTGACTGAGTGAAAGACTGGGGTATTATGGGATCATGGGCGTGGCCACAGTACGAAGAGAGGTGGGATAAAAAATGTCACCCAGTCACATCAGGACAATGAGGAACAACCCAGCTATGGATTGTAGGAGCAGCGCACTGGAAAAGAGAAGGACCAGGGGAGATATGATAGCAGTGTTCCAATATTTGAGGGGCTGCCACAGACAGGAGGGGGTCAAGCTATTTTCCAAAGCACCTGAAGGCCAGAAAAGAAATAATGGATGGAAACTGAACAACGTTATTTCAACCTGGAAATAAGGGGAAATTTTCTGACAGTGAGAACAATCAATGGAACAGCTTGCCTTCGGAAGTTGTGGGAGTTTCATCACTGGAAGCTTTCAAGAAGAAACTGGGCTGTCATCTATCAAAAATGGTGTAGGGTCTACTGGGTGTGGGTTGGTCCCTTCCAACTCTGTTAATCTGTAACTGTATCTGAATAGGCGGCAATATACATTTCCAAATAAATAAATAGATGACATCACATCAAGGATGAGGCATCAAATGTTCAAGCGGGCCTTAGGAAACCACCAAGTAAAGGGCTGACATCATTGGACTACATGCAGCCAAAATATTTTAGGTTAGGGTTTGGGTTTTTTGCTATTTTGTCAGGGGCAAAAGGGTGATTATGGGTAGAATTGGGTAGCAAAGTTCTCTGGGAAACATACCACTAGCATTTTCACCTTAATTTTTCTCCCATCCCCACTCATCAAAACAGCTTGAAATCATGTAGTATATTTTTTGTTTTAAGCTTTCTAACAGATGATACCTTAAGATTAGTTACCTTATAGTTTATTGTTTTTACTATACTCAATATAAAACATGGTGGCTATTAGATATGAAAAACCTAGAATCAAATCATATTAATTGACAAGCTTTTAAAGTACTAATAAAAGGTTCTCCAAGTCATCACAACTGCCATAGAAGGGCTAACTCATTACCCAAGAAACACAGTGCTGACAGTTTGGTCCTCAAAAATACTAATGGAAAACCTAACAAATTTATCATTATTAAACAAAAAGGAGCCTTGGTAGTACAGTGGTTTAATGCACCCTGTTATTAACACAGCTGCCTGCAATTTCTGCAGGTTCGAATCTTACCAGGCTCAAGGTTGACTCAGCCTTCCATCCTTTCTAAGGTAGGTTAAATGAGGACCCAGTTTGTGGGGGCAATAAGCTGACTTTGTATAAAAATATACAAAAGTATGAAGGCTATTGCTTAATGCACTGTAAGCCGCCCTGAGTCTCCGGAGAAGGGCGGCATATAAATCAAATTAAAAAAAAACAATAAAGTAATGTTGGCATTATATGAAGACATGTTTATAATGATCCATGAAGTATTCTTACCTGTGAAAATCAATTCAATAAATTTGGCTTTAGGCAATGGGTAATTTCTACACCATACTTACATAAGATTATGAGATTCATAGATGCTCTGCAACATAAAACAGATTGCAAAATGCTTACAAGGTACTTTGTCCAGCTCCGGTAAATTTCATAACTTTATGCTAACTTGCAGCAAGAAGTTAATTACTGGCTTTGTAGCGAATTGGTTATGAGTAAAACCAGAAAGCTGTTGCCACATAGCTATTGCAAAAATCCAGACAGTTCAAGGTAAAATTACTCTAGATATGTTTGACAAACCCACCCAGTGTTCTTAAACAGACCTAAGAATACAGGAGTTGAAGTGTGTTTTCAGATTTTCCTGACCTGTTGTTCCCTAATAGAAGAGGGACAACCAAATCTGCAGAGAGTCTAAAAGCCTGCTTTATTTTCTACTTATCATAGATATAGTCTACTAATCTTAAGTGATGTATTTCAAAAGCTGGCTATATAATAAATAAACAAGCTACACCTGCACAGAAATGCTCCTAATTTCAATTTCTGGTACTTCCATTCCAGACAAGGCTGGAAAAACCTCTGCTTAAAATCTTTGAAAGTCCCTAAATCAACTTCAGGCAATATTGATGTAGATGAATAATCATAAGAGGCTACTTTCTATGTTATTATTATAAATATTTTTCATTTTCCTCAACCTTTTCTCTAGACTTCATCACTAACTGATACCCAGGGAGAAGGAAGAAAATACCCTGCTGCATTAAGTGTATTGATGGAAAGGCAATCTGTACAGCACTTCTTACTCTTAAAAAGTACAAAGGGAGGTTGTGGCTTGCTCATTCATTTAAATAGCTTGTTGTTTGAGTCATCTGAGAATAACTGGGTCAATTTGTCCTTTAAGAAAATTGAATCTGGTCTTGATGTTATTTTTTCTTCCTGCTTTCATTTTATGGTTCACATATGATTAGAAATATATTCAGCTGAATATAGTTGTTTGATAACCAGAAGATGTTGTGAGGTAGGGAATCTCATTCCCATTCCATTAGAAAAGTCGTTATATAATGAAGGATATATATATAGATATATAGATATATGGATATACAAATTACCGATGTAGCTCTATTCACAAAGCTCAAGTTGCATGACTTGATTTCAGTGTACAGTTTGTTTATGTATAGTTTGTTTTTATGTGTGTATATTTGTATATGTATGTTTGTTTATCGTTAATAAAATTATTTAAAAAAAAAAGTTGGACTGTTACTGATAGCTGGAGTTCTTTCTAGGCATGCATTTCCATGATCAAGAATTGGTTATAGCCAACCACTGACAAACTAGTACTGTACCATCTTGAATTTAACAGTCATTTAAGTTTGCATAATTTCATCAAACCTGCATCATTTCATCAAGCTGGGAGTGGAATGGCCCGGCTTCTTCATTATTTCTGATTGAACACATATATGGTAAAATCTCAGCAGTATTTTGCTACATTGTTTTTATTACTGTAAACTACCATATGTTACACAGATGTGAAGAAATAAATAAATCATTTTGTGGGTGATTTAAGGATGCAGTAAAGAAGCTTTTTTTCATCCCTTTAGGGCAACATCCAGAGAAATAACAACATCAGAGGCAGAAGGCAGAATCAGATTCTTTGTTATACGATACACTGCCAATTTCCCATGCATTAGCCTTGCATAGGTGTGTTTTCTACTAAGGATAGCATGTCATTATTACTTTTTTCTAATAACTTTACTATTTGTACTAATGTTCCTTTGCCAATGTATTCTGGCTTTTTTAGTTCCTATTAAATGTTTTCCAAAGGGTACTGGATAATGATAGAAAATTTCCATCACACTAATGGATGGATACATTAAATTGAATTATGTACCTTTCTGAAAAATCTCGCTTGTTCTTTTCTGCTGCAACTCTTTATATAACCTCCTGATTGTTAAAATAAATGGATACTTTTCCTTCTACATAAAATTCCAAACAAATGGAAAGTACTATTTTGAAAGTGTCTTCAACTCAGCCAGAAAGCTGAGATTGTAAAGTATCAAGTCCACATACAACAAATTAGCAAAATGTGGCACAATTTAAAAAGCAATTTATCTTTCGAGTAAATTCTTTCTTACTGAAGGAGATGGTAAAATTTAATTATTGAAAAATATGCTGCTATGTTCCATTCCATATTGAGACTCGGGCAACCTCAGGAGGATGGAGAAATTAACTTTTAACACAAAGATCATGTTCCAAAAATGTCTTGAAGTACATTGTGGTTGATGCATCACTGTGAGAAAGTCTGAGCAGAGGTAGCCCTTTGGAACTGAAATAACTACACAAGAAATTCTATAGCTATGATACAGAACAAATCATTATATTATTATTAATTGACCAGAAGATAGACATACACTGCTGGCCACCAGAACAGTCTGAATTTGTACTAAATATTTTAAATAATCATATAATAGAAAAATATTAAGCACAGTTTCTGAAAAAATCAAGTGCTTTTTTAATTGTACTTGGAATACTTATGAATATCTGTCATTTAGCTTGATTATATTTCTTCCTGTAATTGATCATATTCATTTCTAGTCTTAGTACAAGATTGTCAAAATAATTTTATTTTGTATGTTATGCACTATACCAAGTAAAGACTTACACTCATCTATACATATACAACTAAACATGCTAAAAATGCTGAAAGTGCATGTTGGGATATATGAGTAAAAAGAAGGTGATTTAAGTTACTTTTCGCTAAGTCTTCTCTTCATGCCTCATGAATCACTAGGGAATGTACAGCCTAGTTTATTAAACTGGGGAAGGGGCAGCAAGAAATTACTATTTTTCAAACATCTGGGTGTACTCAGTTTAGCACGCTGGCAATTTTTTTAAAGTCAAGATAAAAATTGTATGAAATTAGTGCTGTAGCCAAAAAAACAAATGGAAGATTTCTTCCATTAATTTCCTAGCCATAGAAAGAGAAAGAAATGAGAGCAAATCCTGGATAAAATATTCCTTAATTACTGAACATTATTCCACTGATACCTTTAATATAGCACAAAGTAAGATCATATAAAGTTGAAGCATGGCATAAATATTAATAAAATTAAATATGAACATTTTGACCTTACATGTGACTTTCAGGTCTGTATCCTTCCACATGCCAGAGCATTGGGAATAGATAGGGGAGAATTGAACAAATAAGCATTGAAATAAACAGATCAGTATGGTTAGTTATGATACAATGTGGTTGTTTTTCAATCATATTTGCCTATTAAAATAAATAATTCTGTGCTGACATAAATGATATTTCTTCATTGTAACATGCAATTGCAGATTATAAAACAAAACATATGGGGTTTGTTTACTCTTGCAAGTGACTGACTGAAAATTATTGGATGTACAGTAAGCAGGTGTGGAATGTCTTTGGATGTACTGCAAAGTCTATGGAAAAGAACTCTAAAGCAAAGCCAGAAAAGCTGGGAAAAGAAATGATCAAGAATTACTTACAGTCCTCTGAGGCGAAGCCATATTTTCTCTATTTGTTCTGGTTGTAAGTATTTCAAAGAGTTGCTCTCAAATTCTTCAATTTCCCTTGTTGGAGACTCCATACTCTGTGTTTTGTTTTGTTTTTTTACTTTGGTTAAAGCTTAGAGAATGGATGCATCAACCAAGACATGCACACACTCCAGTTTTGTTTTTTGTTTTGTTTTTTTAAGACTGACCAAAAGCAATAAACATTTTTCCCTGCCTTCAAATATCCCCCTTTGTTACATCCTTGATTAGAAGGGAGGGTATGCAACCAGAAAGAATTTCAGATGCTCTCCGAGAAAGGTCCTGGTGGCATGCCATGCTCCTCCGAGCAATAGATGGTATTAAAGGCTGAGCTCCAGATGGAAAGCAACCACAGATACTTCTTTTGATTTGTTTATTCAAAAAGCCAAGGATTCAATCAGTAATACCAGCTGAATGATCTCTCTCAGGGTGAAGGAAGGTGGGGTAGAAAAACCCTTGCTGACAATTCAGCTGCTTGAATCAAAGGCCTGAAAGTATTTGCAGAAGTACTGAAATAGCATTCAGTTCTCTGCCTTGCAATCTGCAGGACTCTGTCTTTGCTCTCTGCTCTGAAAAGCAGCTTTTATCCCTTCCAAGCTGAATCTTTTACTCCCTCTAGCTCTCTTCTCTTCACACACCCACAAATGCCCTCCCCTTCTAGTGTTCTTCCACTTACCAGCGCTTGTTTAGCTGACAGGCAAGGAAACCGTCAACTCAGGGAAAGTCATCTGTCAAGCACAAGGCTGCCAATGTCTCCTTCTTTCCCGCTTCCTTTTTGCTAACATATTTAATACCACAGGCAAAATATCCCAATAGAACTATAGGAATAAAGTGAGATAATCACCAAAGGGGCTGGCTTCAGTTCAAAAACAGCAAGCGAGTAAAGCACCATTGCCTTTCTGGGGGAGTTATCATCCAGCCACCTCATTCTATGTCATCTTCTTTTTTTGCCCTCAATCATTCCCAGCATTAGGCTCTTCTCCAGTGAGTCCTTCCTTCTCATTGGGTGGCCAAAGTATTTGAGTTTCATCTTCAGGATCTGGCCTTCTAAGGAGGAGTCAGGGTTGATCTTCTCTAGGACTGAGCAGTTTGATCACCTTGCAGTTCAAGTTATTATAGGTATAGATATTACACATTCTCAAAAGCCCAAAAGCATGAGAAACAAGATGCAGCTTTATTCATCTAAAATACTCTTGTGTGAGTGTGTGTGTGTGTGTGTGTGTGTGTGTGTTTTAACATGTTTTAATGATTAGTGAAAATCCCCCTTAATTTTGTTTGCCATAATTTTTTAAGGGGACACTCCAAATCTGTTGCGAACAATTTTCCAACCCTCCACATTAGAACTATGACTACATAGATTAAAAGGTCAGAAATAATCGGTTTCTCTGGCTGATGCAATTTATTTATTTATTTATTTATTTATTTATTTATTTATTTATTTATTTAATTAATTAATTAATTAATTTGTATACCGCCCTTCTCCTAGAAAGGACTCAGGGCGGTGAACAGCCAAAATTAAAAAACATACAAATACAAAAGTTAAGATAATTAAAAAGAATTAAATAATTGGCTTTCCAATTTAAAACCCCCAAGTCCATAAAATTTAAAATCCCAATTAAGAGTCATTTAGGCTAGGCCGGCTTGGTGGAATAAATAAGTCTTCAGGGCCTTACGGAAGGTACGGAGGTCCAGGATCAGCTGTATTCCAGGAGGCAGCTCGTTCCACAGGGCGGGTGCCCCCACAGAGAAGGCTCTCCCCCTGGGGGCCGCCAGCCAACATTGCCTGACCGACGGCATCCTGAGAAGGCCCTCTCTGTGAGAGCGTATTGGCCGGTGGGAGGTTATTGGTAGCAGCAGGCGGTCTCGCAAATATCCTGGCTCTAAGCCATGGAGCGCTTTAAAGATGAGAACCAATACCTTAAAGTGCACCTGGAAGACCACCAGGAGCCAATGCAGCTCACGCAGGAGAGGTGTTACATGGGAGCGCCACGTCGCTCCCATAATCACCCGAATGGCTGCATTCTGCACCAGCTGGAGCCTCCGGGTGCTCCTCAAGGGGAGCCCCATGTAGAGAGCATTGCAGTAGTCTAGGCGTGACATGATGAGGGCATGAGTGACCATTCACAAGGAGTCCTGATCCAGAAAGGGGCGCAACTGGCGTATCAGGCGGACCTGATAAAAAGCCCCCCTGGCCACGGCCGTCATATGCTCTTCTAAAGACAGCCGTGTGTCCAGGAGGACACCCAAGTTGTGAGCCCCCTCTGTGGGGGTCAGTGACTCGCCCCCAATAGCCAGCGATGGCACCAGCTGGCTATATCAGGACACCGATATCCACAGCCACTCGGTCTTGGAAGAGTTGAGTCGAAGCCTGTTCCTCCCTATCCAGACCCGCATGGCCTCCAGACACTGGGACATCACTTCGAGGTGGTGGGGTGGTCTGGGGTGGAGATGTACAGCTGAGTGTCATCAGCATACAGATGGCATCGCACCCAAAACCACGGATGATTTCATCCAGCGGCTTCACATAAATGTTGAACAGGAGTGGTGAGAGGACTGACCCTTGTGGCACCCCGCAAGCAAAGCACCTCGAGGTCGACCTCTGCCCCCCTGCCAACACGGACTGCGACCAGTCAGAGAGATAGGAGGAGAACCACCACAACATGGTGCCTCCCACCCCCAATCCCCCCACCCAGCGCAGCATGATACCATGATCGATGGTATCAAAAGCCGCTGAGAGGTCTAACAGGACCAGAATGGAGGAACAACCCCTGTCCCGAGCCTCCAGAGATCATCCACCAATGCGACCAATGCCGTCTCCGTGCTGTACCCAGGCCTGAAGCCGGACTGGCATGGATCTAG
The DNA here is from genome assembly GCF_029215685.1 of Pituophis catenifer annectens. Taxonomy (NCBI): domain Eukaryota; kingdom Metazoa; phylum Chordata; class Lepidosauria; order Squamata; family Colubridae; genus Pituophis; species Pituophis catenifer. Next base: position 2,990 of record NW_027257474.1, on the reverse strand, counting down.
ATAGACGGTTTTATCCAGGTACTGTGGGAACTGTCACGCAACCACACTCTCCACAACCTTCGCAACGAAGCGAAGGTTGGAGACCAGACGGTAGTTTGCCACAACAGCCGGGTCCAGAGAAGGCTTCTTGAGGAGGGGCCTCACCACCACCTCTTTCAAGGCGGGAGACAAGAAACCCTCTCTCAAAGAAGCATTTATAATCCTCTGGAGCCAGCCTCGTGTTACCTCCCAGGTGGCCAGTACCAGCCAGAGGGGCACAGGTCCAATAAACATGTGGTTGCGTTTAACCTCCCCAGGATCCTGTCCACGTCCTCAGGAGTCACAGGGTTGAACTCATCCCAGATAACATTCTCAAGACCAGCCTCAGTCACCCCGCCAGGATCTACCCAGTCAGAGTCCAAGCCTTCCCGAATCTGAGCGATTTTATCGTGCAGATACTGTGCAAAATCCTCAGCCTGCCCTTGCAAGGGGTCTTCCTGCGCTCCCTGATGTAGGAGGGAGCGAGTCACCCTAAACAAGGCGGCTGAGCAGTTATCTGCCGATGCAATAAGAGTGGAAAAGTAGTTACACTTTGCCACTTTTATCGCCACTAGATAGGTCTTAATATGAGACCTAACTAGTGTTTGGTCGGATTCGGAGCAACTAGCCCTCCAACCACTCTCTAGGCATCTTTTCTGGCACTTCATCTCCCTCAGCTCCTCGGAGAACCAAGGGGCCGGGCAGGTTCAGCGCTCGGTCCAGAGCGCCAGTGGCTGTTCTATCCCAGGCAGCTACCAGGTCTTCAGCCGAGTCGTGAGCCAGAGTTTCAGGAACTGGCCCAAGCTCCCTCTGGAACCTCCCTCTGGATCCATCAGGCACCTGGGGCGGAACCACCTGGTCGGTTCCACCTCCCTGCAGTGGGGTGCAGCCGTCAAAAAGTCCAGCCTCAGGAGAGAATGGTCCGACCATGACAGGGGTTCAATAACTACATCCCCTATATCCAGACCACTCAGCCACTGACCAGAGATAAAAACCAAGTCCAGAGTGTGTCCTCCCACGTGAGTAGGGCCATGAATTAGTTTTGTCAGGTCCATGGCTGTCATGGAAGCCATAAACTCCCGAGCTATCCCAGACGCCTCACCAGCAGATGGCAGGTTGAAATCTCCCATGACCAAAAGTCTGGGGGTATCAACCGCCACCCTGGCAATAACGTTGAGAAGCTCGGGCAGGGCCACTATCATGTGTCAGGGAGCCAGGTATGCGATCAGCAGGCCCACCTGCATCTCACCAGGAGAGACTCACATCCGGCTATCTGAGGTACAGTGGCCTCCCTCCACTCATTCTATGAGTGAATCATACAATCTCCTAACAGCACACATAAAGCAATTGAAATAGCTCTTATGTTAAATGCTACTCCCATATGTATGAAATGTATGTGTGTGTGTGTGTGTGTGTGTGTGTGTGTGAGAGAGAGAGAGAGAGAGAGAGAGAGAGAGAGAGAGAGAGGGAGGGAGGGAGGGAGGGAGGGAGGGAGGGAGGGAGGGGAGAGAGAGAGAGAGAGAGAGAGAGAATCCTTAAAATAAACAACCATTAAATGTTTTCACATGCATAAGAGCAGATTGGGAAGATAATACTTAAGATAAGCAGAATGAAACATCATAAAGTGAAGGAGATTTTAAAGATTTTAAAACAAAAGACAACTAACATAAGCAATTTTACACTTTCTTTACTTAGCACTTCCTTTCAATAGTTTAATTTCCTTTGCAGTTCTTTGTTGTGCAATATGAAAAAAGAGAAGGGTGATTTTATAAAATGTAAGAAGTAGTAGTCTATAGTAGTAGTAGTTTGATGTATCCTTGAGATAATACAGTCATACATCTCTTTCACAATCACTAGTTTCATTTTTTTCCAGTTCAAATGATCAATGGTAAAAACATGGGAATTACAAGGGAAAATTACAAAGGAAAACATTTAGAGAAGAAGAATCTGTTGAAACCATTACTATGATCTGCAGTGCATACAGTGCTGCTGTGCTGGATTAGTGATTTGTCAGATAGTCAGTGATTTGAAACCAATAGTAGCTCACACCCCAACTTATTACATTGGACTATTGTTGTAAGGGGCATTGGGAAAAGAAATGCTTTGTACATTGGTCTGATCACATGAGTAAATAAATAAATAAATAAATAAATAAATAAATAAATAAATAAATAAGAGAAGGGGACGTTGGCAATGCCTGATACACCCCTTCTCGTTGAGTGGAGACAGCAGCCAGATGTGGGTTATGCTCATTGGTCAAATGTGGACTGAGCCTGTCAATTAATTATTAAATCCCGCCCCTATTCCTAGGGATTCCAGCTTTGGTGAAGGAGGAAGACAGACTCTGAGTGTGGAAAGTAGAAAAAAATAAACAAACTGTTAGATAAATTTTACTCTTAGTGCCCAGACTGATACTGGGTGGGACTGGCTGCTGTCTCCACTCAACGAGAAGGGGCGTATCAGGCATTGCCAACGTCCCCTTCTCCCTTGAGAGTGGAGACAGCAGCCAGATGTGGGACATACCCAAGTTCACTGTCCCAACTCATGGGAGGGAACAGTCTGGGCCGAAAAACTCCTCCCTGACCTCAACACCTTGTAATACTCTTCTCCCAAAATCAGCCTCTGCAGAGGCAAATTTATCTAATTTATAGTGTTTAACAAATGGAGAAGGAGAGGTCCAAGTAGCTGCTCTGCATATTTCAGACAATGAAGCCTTAGAAGCCTAAGCAGCTGTAGTTGCAGCACTTCTGGTGGAATGAGCTGTCACCTTGGTAGGAGGAGGCAAAGATCGCAGTCCGTATGCCATCTTAATCATTGTTCGGATCCATCGACCTAACGTCGAAGAAGATACCTTATTTCCTAATGAAGCCGGAAGATAGGAAATGAACATTGACTCTGTCCTACGAATATCAGCCGTCCTCTGGATGTATAACTTCAGTGCCCGTCTGACATCCAACATGTGTAATCTGTTT
>NW_027257473.1:0-19432 GCF_029215685.1 Pituophis catenifer annectens | reverse complement strand
CCTTTGTTCTGTCCCCGTTTCTCACACACACACAAACAGATATCCAGGGGTTAAATAAAACTGGCAGACAACAAATTCTTTCGATAAGAGAATTGGCAGCAACCCAGTAGCTGCTTGCCAAGAACTTTACCCATAAAGGGAGGGGTTGTTCCTCCGACAGATAAAGCCAAACAAGTTACACACAGTTCAAGAATTGTCAAGTCCAGTCCGTATTAAATCCAAGGCAGATATCGTTGTTGCAAAAATACAATGTGACTCGCTAGTAGTTAGTTTTGTCTGTCACAGAGTCTGAATGGCCACCTTACCCCCTTATATCCCCTGTGGGGTGTGGTCCAGTGACTCAGCTTAATCTTTGGGACGCCTCCTTTTCTGCTGCTTGCGCTTGTCTCTCCGACGCTGGCGTGGATCCAGCCAAGACTTATCTGTCATTGTCCGACTGTGAGGAGATACCTGGCTCCTGGCCAATCTCTTCTCCCTCGGGAGACACCTGAGGCATTGCCAGAGAGGAGGGTCCTGGAGAGGGAGGCCTGGCCAACTCCTCTCCTTCATGTTCGGAGCCTTCTCCCTCCGATAAGTCGGCCTCGGGGGTCGGAGTCACAACACCCTTGGAACAGAAGGAATTCCAAAGATACCATAATTCAATGCCCCCTGTGCATGCGTGCACGACCTCCCTCGCCTCGTTTTGGGCCTAGCAAGCCTACCTGAAGCCTCTGGAGGCCAGAAACAGCATTCCTGGAGCCTGGGGAGGGCGAAAACGCCCCCTCCCACCCCTCCGGAGGCTGGAAACAGCCTGTTTCCCACTTCCAGAAGCTTTCCAGGAGCCTGGGGAGGGCGAAAACAGCCTCTCCCCCCGGAAGCCCTCCAGAGCCTGCACGCGAACCTTGTTCTTACCTGACATCCAAAACGGGCCGCATGGAGACTCCTGGGAGGGGAGGGGCGGCGTGGGCGGCGCCAGCCAAAAATCAGCTGCTGGCGCGCACATGCGTGCTGCAGCTGAGCTAGGGCAGTGGCTCACGTGCCCGCAGAAATGGCTCCACGTGCCACCCGTGGCACATGTGCCACAGGTTCGCCGTCACGGCCTTATACCATTCCAGACAAATGGCTGTCCGATCTCTTCTTAAAAACCCCCAGTGTTGGAGCACCCACAACTTCTGAAGGCAAACCATTCATGTGATTAATTATTCTAATTGTCAGTAAATTTCTCCTTATTTCTAAGTTGGTTTTCTCCTTGATTAGTTTCTCTCCATTGCTTCTTATCTTGCCTTCTGGTGCTTTGGAGAATAGAGAAGAGAATTGTCACCCTCGTCTTCTTTGTGGCAGCCCGTCAGATATTGGAATCCTGCTGTCATGGACACCCTTAGTCCTTCATTTCATTAAAGTAGACACACCCCATTCCTGCAACTGTTCTTCATACCTTTTAGCTTCCAGTCTCCTAATCATCTTCATTTAATTCTGGGCAAGAATTAAATATTTGCTCTGGCAAAATAATAACTTCATTTCTTTGGTCCAAGAAAGGTTCACAATAATTCATTTGCAATGGGCTTACTTCTTCATGGCAGTTGGTTTAGTAACGGCGATAACAAGAATCTTGTTGAAGCTTAATGGAAATAACGTGTTTCCAGAACCAGTAAATCATCAAAAACTTTATCCAAACACCAAAAATCAATGGCCATTTGTAAAACCAATCCCTCGAAAGGGAAATGTTGAAAAATAAAATCATCAGAAATATAACCCTGAGATTCTAGCTCATAAATCGTGAATAATTTAATTGTAGGTTTTATGAAGGCAATACTTCTGATGCATTTCTTATGTTCAAACACAGGTGGAATAACAATAAATTAATAAAATTAATTAATTAATTAAACAACGCCATGTATTTTACAACTTGGGCATTGGTTGCACATCTACCCTTCATTATGGATGCTTCTTCACTCAACAGCTCTTTTCATTTTTCTTCTTTTTTTTGGGGGGGGGGTGTCCCCATGAATCTGTTTGTTCTCTTTAGGTAATTAAAACATCTTGAGGATGAGTGACTAAGTTAGCTGATTCGCTTGTGAATAAAACCTCTAAAAATGTCACTATGGCAACACGTCTCCTGTGAGATGCGAACTCTTTGAGCAATCTGAGGAAGAATGGTACCTTCCCTTTGGTTTCTGTGGAGATGAGCTGAAGAGAGGGCCAAAAATAAACACTACAACTCTTTAATGTTTAAACATGCAGCATCTCCGTGTGTTTAAACAAGGCTTACTACGCTGGTTCAGAATATATTTTGGAGGAACAGCAAATAGGCCGATTGACTCCTTCGGCTTCCTGTTATTCAGTATTTTACCGTGTAGGTAGCAGAGAGAAGTAGCATTCTAAAAGTAGAGGGAAAAAACCCGATCCTTTGGAATAGAATATTATAAACACTTTGCATGCTATAATTCAAAGTCCAGGACTATTTTTGCACAATGCAGCATACGAGTACCAAGGTTAAAATTCTGGACACACCCTGTCTCCTGTTTCTGTTGGCACCGAATGCTGTTCCACCCACTCCTTCTAAAACATTTGCTAACATGCTGTTAAGACTGTAGGTGCTTGTGCTCTTTTGGTGTCTGGATTATTCCAGAGGGTTCTAGGGCCCGTCAGCATTAGACCAACCTAGGGAAAGATCCAGCTAAGAAATCAGAAGGGTCTTTTTTTTTTTTTTCCCGTTATGTTTTTTAGGTGCAGCTTTTCAAAACTATATTGGAGAATTGTAATGGAGAAACTGAGAAATGAACAGTCTTCATTTATCATTCAGGGGGGATTGGATTCCTTTTTACTCCATGATCCTTAAGACATCATCTAGATTTGAGGCAGTGGTGAAATGTAAAATTTGTTACTACCGGTTCTGTGGGCGTGGCTTGGTGGGGTGGGTGGGTAATGTGACTGAGTGGGCGTGGCCAACTTTTAAAAAAAAACTTTTAAAACCATTTTTTTTACAACCGCTTCGGCCGAAGAGATTGTAGAAAAAATGCTTTTAAAAGCCTCTGACGATCCCAGCTGAGCCGCGCGATCGTCAGAAGTTTTTTTTTTTTTAAACTTTTAAAAGCATTTATTTGGCCGAAGAGGTTGTAGAAAAAATGGTTTATCTATTTATTATTAAATTTATAATTTAATAATAAATTTAATATTAAAAAAGCATTTTTTTTGGCCGAAGAGGTTGTAGAAAAAATGCTTTAAAAAATAATTTTAAAAAAAGCCTCTGATGAGCGCGCAGCTCAGCTGGGCATGGGGGAGGGAAGCAGGGATTTTTGCTACTGGTTCTCGGAACCGTCCGCTGCCATTGCTACCGGATCGGGTGATCCGGTCCGAACCGGGAACATTTCACCCCTGATTTGAGGCTTTTCAGGCATTAAAATGGGGCTCTTCTAGTCAAGAGTAGTGAAATGGGTGCATTGATAGAGGTTTGCCTGTGTCCAGGGATGGATGGCATGAATTGTCAGCCATCTTTCCTGCGGTTTGTTTGCACGGTCCTTGCAAAACACAAATGGAAGCTGCAGAACTCAATCAGTTAAGAAAGGCAATAAAAAGTCTATGGCATCGTTCCTGCATAATGGCCATTGTTCTGATGCTGTATCTCCCGTGCCTGGCAATTTCTCCACTGGGTGGATTCCTTCCTGAGCCTAAAAGCTAATGTTTATGGATTAAAATGGGAAATTGCTTAAGCAGTTCCCCTAATATAACTCCTCAGCATCATGCGAAGAAGAAGAAAAAACATTTCTTGGTACCTTTGAGGTTTCTTCCTTCTTTTCCTTCAAGGCAATCTGGGACTGTTTTTCTTGAAATGTTAATTCAAGGATATTCTTGGTGGTGTGGGATAAAAGCAGATTTCTTCTAATTTAAGAAAATTCGTAGGCAGCCTGAGAAGATTTCGCTTCTGAGAGTACAAAGCAATTTAAAAAGAAAAAAAAAACACTAAAGCTTTTAGAATCACTGGCTAAACTGAGATTGATAGTTGGCTTACATGTCCCTACATGCATATGGATCCCACATCTGGTAGGAGAATCTTTAGGGATCAATGCAAAAAGGCCAAACACGTCTTGTGGGTGTGCCCGTGTTTCTTGGTGTGTCCAAAGGGCAGGTACAGGCAACAATAAAACAGATTGTCAACAGATAAATAGATCATTCTGGAATAAAATAAATGACTTTTTCCTATGCAAGAATGAGCAATCCAGTGCTTTTCTCGTTTCTAGAGATGAAATAGAGTCTTGGAATTAAAGCTTGTTTCGGTTTGCTGTCAGTTCCATCGGTATGATATCCTAGTATCCTAGTTGGAAAATCCCCTCATATGGTTTACAATTACTACTCTCCTTACCTTAAACTACCAAGCCGAGCAGACTCGAGGTATTAAAAAAAGAGAGTCAGTTTGGTCTAGCACAGGGGTGTCAAACTCAATTTTATTGAGGGCCACATCAGGGTTGTGTTTGACCTCAGTGGGGCCGGGGGGCGTGGCCAGGGTGTACACAGCCAACTCGATGTCACTCGTGTCGGGAGTGCCTGTGGTGGCCCGAGCGCTCTGCCAGAGAAAACCAGTTCCCGAGCTCCGTTTTCGGCTGCGATGGCCTCCTGCAACCCTCTGCCAGCGAAAACGGAACTCGGAAGGGCTGCACAGTCCTCCTGAGCTCCGTTTTTGCTGGCAGAGGGACCTTGGGCCAGTCCTTTGCTTCTTTCCAGGGCAGCTCCGCCAGCCAAATCTAAGCACCCAGCAGGCCGGCTCCGGCCTCCGGGCCTTGAGTTTGACATCCCTGGTCTAGCACTAGGCTAGAAAGCAGGAGACCATGAGTTCAAGTCCTACCTTAGCCATGAAAGCCAGTTGGGTGTCTTTGGTCCACCCACTCTCGTCTGTAAGAAAACAACCAAGCTCAGAAAGTAGTAAGTTATCCACATATCTGTAACAGACACACACCATTTATATATACATGCATAAGTACCAGGAGCGGGCTGTTGGGGGTTTGCAGGGGTTCAGGAGAACCTCTAGCTAAGATTCTGTGCACTTTGGAGAATCCCCAAATCCCACTCCTGGCTGGGCCTGCCCCTCCCAGGAGTCCTCACATGGCCTGTTTTGGATGCAAGTAAGTGCAGGGCACGCACGGAGACTTGGGGAGGACAAAAAAGTGCCTACCGGAAGTTCGGGAAGGACCTCCAAAGCTTGGGGAGGCTGTTTTTGCCCTCTGGAGCCTCCGGTAGCCTCCGGAGGCTCGACGAAAGCCTCTGGAGCCTGGAGAGGGCAAAAATGCCCCCCTGCCGTGGTGCAGGAGGCCGACTAGGCCATGCCCACCATGGCCACGCCCACCCAGCTACCAGGCAGAGAACCCCTTGGTAAAATTTTTGAAGCCCAACCCTGATAAGTACATATATGAAAACTTAGTGGCACTTGACAAGACTGATATTTTTTAATGTGGGTCCAGACCTGTGTCATCTGTGGGGCACTTCTTCTCGGCCCCAAGTTCAGATACATTTGATATTAGCGAGTAGTTCAGCTTTCCGTTTCAGAACCTTATATTATGAAATAAAACTGTCCTTTACAGATGAACCCGAGCCTCTCATTACCATTTAGAAGGGGGCTCAAAAACATATTTATTTCCCCTCTGGCGTTTTAATGCTACTGTTCGACTGTACTGAATTTTGTGGTTTTTGTGTCTTGTTTTATAGTTGTCATTTTTTAAATGCTGATTTTTATGGAAGCTTCAGCTGTATTGTAATCTGCGGGGAGCCATTAAGGGAGGGAGCAGTGTATAAATCTGTCAAATAGATCTTTGGAATAAATAAATAGGCTGGATGCTCAGTTTTGATGCAGATGGTGGTTGCATCCGTAGTGCTTTTCAGTAGCCCGATGGCTGAGTCGTTCAGAGCAAGAATTTAGCAGTCAGTACAGTACCCAGATCTAAATCTGATTGTGGTGTGTTGATGTGGGAAACCCACCACTCAATTCAGGAGACAAGACCACGAAGAGTTGGAGAACACAAGTTTATTTGCGCAAAGGTTCAGAGCATTAGCATGGCAAATTCTGAACGAAGGGCTATTCCCTTCAGTCTACTTTTATACCTTCAACATCTCTAAGTACAAATGAGACATCGTCCTTTGATACACTTATCTAGCAGAGACAAAGCTTTTAATAGAGTACATAGAAGGGGGAAGTTTATAGGCTTCGCCCCCTCCGCCTTCCATATAGGGTTTCTATCTTACACCATCTGTTTCCTTACACCTCCCTTCCTTTACCATTATCTTGCACAACACCGGGGTATAGTGCCAGTCACATATAGTAAGCAAGTTTATTGTAATTTTCCTAAGCATTGCCACATAACAAAAGATCATGATCACACAGGGTTGTCAAGTATTGGGGTTTACATTAATATTAGGGTTATCTCTGATTTCAGTGCCTTCAGTATAAGCGCCAAGGATGAGGGTGTTATAACCCTTAGTGTTAAAGGTGGAATAAATCATAGAGCTCACCATGTTGAATCGCAAGAGGTTGGCTATGAAATGTGGAATCCTTCTCTCCGTTTTGGAGGTGGCATTTGAACTTGCTTTACAATGGCAGCTCTGTTTAGGCATCCAAGCCAAAGTTGGTCGCTCGCGAATAAAATGTTTCTTCTCCTGTTTTAGGCCTTGGCAGCCAACGGTGGCATTGGATTTGCTGTGGCCGAGCCTCAGATCGCCATGTTCTGTGGAATGCTGAATATGCACGTGAATATTCAGACTGGGAAGTGGGAGACCGATCCTTCCGGGACAAAAAGCTGCTTTGGAAGGAAGGAAGAGATTCTGCAGTACTGCCAAGAGGTAAAATAACTGTGCTTTTGCAATTGGTTTCAGCCAAAAAGCTTGTGTGACTCAAGTCCTACTATTTGGTCTTTTCTGCAGTGTGATTCTGAAAGGGCCACTTGAAAACCCTTTCGGTGACATGGGCTTAATTCCCAAGCATGTGAAAGCATGTACAAGAGATGACCAGGCTGAGCCCGAGGGAGGGGTCAAATGCGTCATCAGTCAGGAGTCCCTTTGTGCCCACAAGGGATCTTAAGTCCAGCCCATCTTGAATTCCATTGACTCTTTGTCTGCTTACAAATTGCTTGGGCCATTAGTAGTTCAGATTCTTGTAGAGAGTGGTGCGGTGGCTTAGAGGTGGAGCTCTCGCCTCACGGAGGCTGTGAGTTCGATCCTAGGTAGATGCAGATATTTCACTTTCTGGGCATACTGAGAATATATCTGCTGGGGAAAAAAAACCTCTGCATTGGTGACAGGAAGAGCATCCGGCCAGTAAACATTCAGCTCCATTCAATTGCCCAGATTCCACTCCGCAAGGGATTATGGGGTCGTTAAAAGAGGAGGAGGATTCTTGTAGAGAGTTTAAGCTTACAATAAATCTTTATCCCCATTTGAACTGCCTGGATCTTCTGATTTCCCTGGCGCTTGACAGCATGCATGAGGTGGGACACCTGTGTCCACCTTGGCTAGTGAGTTCCCCATTTAATGAAAGTTCAAAAAGCGTTGGTGGCTTTATTTATAGCTCTTCTGAAGCATTTGGCAGGATGTTTGTTGGGATCTTAGATCCCCTAGCTTTGGAGGCTACTTAGAAGTGGTTCCTCAATAAGCAAAACAAACAAACAAAAAGCCACAGTTGTTTACGACTATGTCTTATAACTTTAAGAGCTTAAAAAGGGTAGGCAGATAATGATGATGTTTTGTTCTCTGTGTTTGACTGGGCTCTTCTCCAGGCATAGCCAGGCCAAGCCCAACAATATACTATTCTGATAATGTCCGGCGCAAAAGTCCAGGTCCTCATACAAAGGTCCAATTAAATTGATTTATTAATATGTTTCCCCGAAAATAAGACCCTGTCTTGTATTTATTTGAACCCTGAAATAAGCGCTTGGCCTTATTTTTGGAGAGGTCTTATTATTTTGGGTTAGGGTTAGATCGTGTGGAGCAATACTGGGCTTTTCTTGCCGTTTTATCTGATTTCCAGCTCTCTCTCTCTAATCCTAACCAGAGGAAATGGCAGGGACCGGCTGCACATGCGGTTAAATATTTTTGGGGAGTGCTTATTTTCTGGGGGAGGTCTTATTTTTGGGGGAAGGCTTATTTTCAGGGGAGAGTTTATTTTCAGTACAGTATTTCTCCCAAAATAAGACCTTGTCTTATATTTTTTTGCCATCAAAAAAGGCACCAGGACTTATTTTTTTTGGGGGGGGGGGGGTTGTCGTGCACTGACTCACCTCACTTATATGGGTTGCCCCGGCCTCCTTTTCACTGTCCGAGGACTTCAGGAACTTCTTTGGCCGGCAAGGCCAGCAAAGCTTTCCTGAAGGCCTCTGCATCCGATAACAGAGCTCCAGATCAGGAGCTCTGTTATCGGCTACAGAGGCCTTCAGGAAAGCCTTGCGGGCTGCAGATGAAATGGGCCGAGGTGTGTGAGGCCTGGCTGCAACTGTCCAAAGATAAGAAGTATTAGGGGAACTCCAACCCCCCATCCCCAGCCTAGCTTAATTTTTATCCGTGCACCCGTGGGTGAGGTCTTAATTAGAGCTTATTTGGGGGGTAGGGCTTATATTGGGCACACGTGTAAAAATCAAACTAGGATTTACTTTCGGAGTAGATCATATTTTCGGGGAAACATGGATAGCCTATGGAACTAAACAGCCTAGGATAGTGTTGGCGAACCTTTTCGGCACCAAGTGCCGAGCATGTGCATGCGTGTCGGAAACTGGAAGACCAGGTGGCGGTGTGCATGCGCATGCCGGAAACCAGAAGAGCAGCTGCCCAGCACGTGCATGCGCGCCAGGCGGCTACTTTTCTGGTTTCCAACGTTCCCACGCATGTGAAAACCAGCTGGCCGGTGCACCGAAACCCAGAAGAGCCAACGGGCGACGGCTCACATGCCCCGAGAGACGGCTCTCTGTGCCACTTGCGGCACGCGTGCCATAGGTTCGCCATCATGGGCTTAAGAAGAAGAGGAATTACTAAACTGCCTATGCATAAGAATTTCTTAAATAACGGTTAACACTTGCTTGGAGTTAGATAATGGAATTCAAGGCTGGATTTAGTCTGCTTGTGACTACATAGGAATTCTAGGCTGGTTCCTTTTTTAACTCTGCCCCCCAGGTACTGCCACTCCTCCTGCATCTAGCAGTAATGAGATGAAGTTACTGATTGGGCAATCAATCATCAAGCTTTATTAAGGCTCTTCCTTTTACTGCTTCCTTTCTTCTTGCAGGAATCACTCCGTTCTTCATTTAGCTTTATTTCATTTCACGTTTTAATTTTAAAATTAGATCTATCCAGACCTTAAGATCACCAACGTGGTTGAAGCCAATGAACCAGTCAACATTAAAAATTGGTGTAAGAAGGGGAAGAAACAGTGCAAGGGCCATACCTATATCGTTGTACCCTTCAAATGTCTTGGTAAGTTTTTATTTATTTATATCAATTTATATGGCCGCCCATCTCACTAGTACGACACAGGCTGGCTAACAAGAATTAAAGCACAACATAAATGCAGTATATATTTAAGGGGAAAAAATGATGTTCCCAACCAATTAATACGGAGTTGCTCCTGAAAACACGAGGTGTATCCACAAACATAATTTCCCAATCCTGGATTAGGCGTCTCCACCTGCATAACAGAAAGGAGATTATCAACCTGAGCACCTGTTCTCTATCCTTTCCAAGGATCTATTTCCTGTAGGAAACAAACCTCGTGCACGCCATGTATTACGCAGAAGGAACACCAATGGAAGAAATGCTGTTCTTAGGTGCATTGGCAACATCTAAGAACAGCTGTGCTGTGGTTTTGAATGCTGTGTTGATGCTCCTAGCAACCCTCAGAAAGGAACAAAATGTTGCTTCTGAATAGTTTGCAGGTTTTTCTAAGGTTTTGCATGTATCTGAATAGAAGAAAATCTGGGTATTTGTTTTAACTGTTCTTTTTGGAAACAATTGCCTGCCTCTTTTTAAAAAGAAACATTTATTGCAGTGGTTTCTATCTTGCCTAATCGCATATAAATACTTACTTAGATTAGTTAAACGTTCTTGTTCATTGTTATTGTCTTCTTATGAATTGAATTAATAATCCTATTGTATTGTCCAGTTGTTTCGTTAATTCCTGATTTGATTCTAATATTAGATCTTAAAGTGTTAAAATTCTCAGTCTATTTCTTGGGGGGGGGGTTGTATTCTATTGTACATTAAAATATTTAAAAATGTAAAAACAGTTCCATATTCTTTCTTTCTTTCTTTCTTTCTTTCTTTCTTTCTTTCTTTCTTTCTTTCTTTCTTTCTTTCTTTCTTTCTCTGTCCTTCCTTCCTTCCTTCCTTCCTTCCTTCCTTCCTTCCTTCCTTCCTTCCTTCCTTCCTTCCTTCCTTCCTTCCTTCCTTCCTTTGAATGAATATACTGTTGTGTTTACACTAGACAGGTTATCCTATTTAAAGGCCTGGATTACAAAGCCTGATTGGAAATTGAAATTTCTTTTGTTTTCTTTAAAGATTTGTAAAAGCTCAACTTGAAAATGTTTTGAAAATTGAAAATAGGAAAATAGGAGGAAGAAAGTGTGTTGGGCATGTTTGCCCCCTTGAGTTATTTTTAAAAATAGTAAAGATGGGATATAAATACATAAATCCCAAGGAAGACTGTGAGATGGGAATTTTTGTGCTGAATGTTATTAGAAAGATTTTTAAAAACCTAAAGGTTCGAATCTTTATTGTTTAAACTTCGTTATGGAAAGTATTACTGAGTTCCTAAATAAAATTATATTCTGAATAAAATAAATTCTAACTAAAGTATTAAATATGGCAATGTTTGGGTTTTTTTTTTTTTTTAGAAAAACTAAATACTATTTTAAAATTCATCGTTTTAAAGTGCATATTCAGGTAGCCATTTTGTGTTTGGTCAGAGAGCTGAGGGTTTCAAGTTGCACCTAAACTAAAATATGCAGTTGAGTTACAGAAATAAAACGACAAGAGTTTTGCCTTCTTTTAATATTCTGAGGAATGTTCAGAAATAACAAGGGTGCATTTGCTGAGGTGTTAGCAGTATCTTTGAGCTGGAGAGGCAAAGCTGAGGTCAGTACTTATGGTGGAAATCCTATTTGAGATGCTCTCTTGTATTTATTTATTTTACAGTGGGCGAGTTTGTCAGCGATGTCCTTTTGGTTCCTGAAAAGTGCCGCTTCTTCCACCGGGAGCGGATGGATGTGTGCAAAAGTCACCAATATTGGCACACTGTAGCAAAAGAGGTAAGCTTTGGTACCACAAGCACGCCTACCTCTATTCCCAGGAGATATAGTGGGTGGCAAAGCTTGAAATCCAGAGTTAGAAATGTGGTCTTTTTTTTTCCCTTGGAAAGAAATGAGCATTAGGTCTGAAAGACGGTTAAAAATAATACGAAGCCTTTTGAAGTGTGAACACAGGTTCAAATCGCCCCCTCTCGCCCCGTTAATAAGCAAAAATTGCTTATTCAGCTGCTAAGTGTCATGTTTGCTGTAGAGCAATTCGGTTCTCTTCCAATAAGTCACCTTTGTTTCAAGACCAACTGGAGTCTAAATCTGGTGATAACTATTTTATCTATGCTTTTTGGAAGGAAGAAGTAACTAACAGATTTGGAATTTTTATATGACAACCTTCTTTTTCCAGATTTCTAAGTTTCTTTCCAAAACTGTGTTTCCAAAACTGCTGGTGCACATCTCTATATCTTCCTTCCTTCCTTCCTTCCTTCCTTCCTTCCTTCCTTCCTTCCTTCCTTCCTTCCTTCCTTCCCTCCCTCCCTCCCTCCCTCCCTCCCTCCCTCCCTATTCCCATCTTCCTTCCTTCCCTGCCTCCTTCCTTCTCATTCATATCTCCTCCCTCCCTCCTTCCTTCCCTCCCTCCCATTCCCATCTTCCTTCCTTCCTCCCTCCCTCCTTCCTTCCTTCTCATTCATATCTCCTCCCTCCTTCTCATTCCTATCTCCTCCCTCCCTCCTTCCCATCTTCCTCCCTCCCTTCCTTCCTTCCTTCCCTCCCTCCCCATTCCCATCTTCCTTCCCTCCCTCCCTGCCTCCTTCCTTCCTTCTCATTCATATCTCCTTCCTCCCTCCTCCTTCTCCTTCCCATCTTCCTTCCTTCCCTCCCACCCTCCCATCCATTCCCATCTTTCTTTCTTCCTCCCCTTCCTCCCTCCCTCCTTCCTTCTCATTCATATCTCCTCCCTCCTTCTCCTTCCCATCTTCCTTCCTTCCTTCCTTCCTTCCTTCCTTCCATCCATCCATCCATCCATCCATCCACCCACTATTCTACTGTAGGTCTGTCTCAACCTTGGATTACATCCTATTCCTTGAGCACCTCTTAATTTCTATTCTTTAGTCAGATCTTTTTTCCTCCACCTTTCTGTGTAGCATCTGGTACTTGAAATCTGGGGAAATTATGCTCATTCTTGGCTTTACTGCTTTCTTTAGGCCTGCTTAACCGAGGGTATGATCTTGCACAGTTACGGGATGTTGCTCCCTTGTGGTGTAGACCAGTTCCACGGCACGGAATACGTGTGTTGCCCTCAGGCCAAAATTGTAGATGAAGCACTCTCTAAGGAGGAGGAGGAAGAGGATGAAGACGAGGAGGAGGAAGACGACAACGATGGTAACAAAAGGTAGCAACGAGCAGGATCAAATATTCTTGTTTAATCAACATTGTTTTTCCATGCTGGGCAGGGCAGAAAAGAGAGGTTGAGTTTAATTAAGGAAAAAAAAAAAAAATAGGCACAGTCCATTTGCCATTTTTTTTCTCCTACAGCAGGGGTCAGCAACCTGCAGCTCTGGAGCTGCATGTGGCTCTTTCACCCCTTTGCTGCAGCTCCCTGTCACTCAAAATATGCGTCACAACCGCCAATGTGCGACACCTGCCGGCACGGGATTTATTGAGCTTTTCAACCCCCGGTAGGCCAACATGGATAAATCCAAGAAAAGAAAAGTTTCAGAAGAAAACAGAACGTTTAATTTAACTACAGTTTTGGGGCCGCTCAAGAAATAGTCAGGCACGGGAAGGGTTTTGTGGCTCCCGGTGTTTTCTTTTCTGTGGGAAACGGGTCCAAATGGCTCTTTGAGTGTTTAAGGTTGAAGACCCCTGTCCTAGAATGAGGCAACTGGATTCTCCTAAGTCAGGAGCATGGTATCTGGAGTACCATGACCAGCTTCTTGTTTCAAAATACACCGTTCAGGAAATACACAATCCAGTCCATTTTGTGAAAAAAACTAGGTTCTTGGAATGTGTTCCCTCTTTGGTATTTCCTGGTATTTCTTGTGAGCATGTTAAAGAAACTGAACGGAAATATACTACCTCTTTGTAGCTGCTAAATATGCATGGAATTTCAATTCATCTTGTAAAAGTCCACTTCGACATCATGGTTTAAAAGGTCACTGACTGTAACCTCTAATATAGAAGTTATCGAGCCAACATTTGATCCATGGTCAAGATCTCCATCCTTGTTTCGCAGTGCATTTAAACATTTGAGGGAAAAATTGTTGCCTCTTCACATTGGATTCCCCTTCTGCCTCTCCTAGGGAATTGCCCACCGAAGCAGATACAGATGACTTCACAGTAGGAGTCATGGAGTTGAATGACGACGATGAGGAAGAACAAGAAGAAAACGAAGAAGAAGTGGTAGTAGACCAGGATTATTATTATGATAGCTACAAAGACTACAACGAAGAGCCTCCGTCCGCACCGAGCAAGGAAAGAACTTTTTCCGATAAGGAAATCATGAATGACGTGAAAGGTAAGCAGTCCCATTACAGCTTCAATCAGCTTCTGTCTGTCACAACAATTATCACTTGATCCTTGCGATCCATAAATTGCCTTCCCAGTTTTCCTTCATGGAATGTTTTAATTTTCAAGCAGGTCAGCAGATTAAAAATCTTGACATGCTGTTTACTGAAGATACCGTATTTTTCGGACTATTAAGACGCACCGGAGTATAAGACCACCAAGATTTCAAAGAGGAAAACAAGTAAAAAAAAATAGTTTTTGACCTCCGCGCGTCCGGTTTTGCCCTCCCCGGCCCCCAGGAAAACTGCAGGCGTCTCGAACCTCCTACATGTCTAACGGGCCTGTTTTTTGCAAAAACGGGATGCACAGAGGGTTTGGGAGGCGTGCAGAGTGCCCGTGGGGGCCAGGGAGGGCAAAAACGCGACGCATGGGGGGTTTGGAAAGCCAAAAACAGGCCCATTTTTGGCAAAAATGGGACGTGGGGGGCGGGTTTTCGGGAGGCCAAAAATGGCTATATTCAGTGTATAAGACGCACCAACATTTCCCTCCCTCTTTTAGGGGGTGAGGGAAGTGCGTCTTATACTCCAAAAAGTACGGTAACTTTCCTGTTTTGGAGGCATTATCAATTTAGCACAAGCCCCCTTTCCTAGGGCTGCATCGAAATATGCCCCCTTTTTGCAGAAATGTTAACAAATTGGTTCTGATCAAAGTGAGAAGCTGCTCACATTTTCTCCATGAAAGGAACGCTAGGAAACAAACCAGTCCAATAAATGATAACACTTTTAAAGCTAATCTAGCAGGTAGCCGTTGTGCTTCCCAAAGAAATACATTCAATTGAAGGCGTGCTGCTGTTTTTCAACAGATGCTTTTGTTAAATAACATGTCTACAAAGAACAAAGTCATGCTAAACTGCAACTTACACGTTGGCTGTTCTTTTACAGAGATAACTCCTTTTGTTGGGTTTGTCCATTCTCAAAACCTTGCAGGGAGCTTCAGTTGTTGAGCGAAGCTGAAGTTACACATTTGTGGAGCCAATTAGGGTGCATTTGTTGCAGTGCGTAGACTTGTCTTTTAATGGGTTACTCTTTGTCCCTTCCGAATTTCAAATTGTGCTACTGAAGCATTCTTCGTTCAACGCAGGAATTCATTAACTAGACTTTAACCTGCAACACACACAAAAAAGCTGCCTTTTGCTGACTTAAGTAGCCGTTTTAATAAATGTTTCCTAAAGCCCTTTGAATGCAGTTGAGTTAACACGTTGTGACTGCTTCTGGTGATTAAAATAGTCCTTCTGGTGTCTCGGTATCATTGCATTCCGGTCCCCCAAACCGCATGATTTTTTTTTCCTAAAAGAAATCATTGCTGGCAGATAGAGGTGGTAAACATCTTAAGAGAGTTTTGGAAGTGGAAAAAACCTAGGTTTCAGAAAGTTGGATGATCGAAGTGGTCCCCAACGTGCTATTAGTTGAGAATAAACCAGCAATACCGTATTTTTCGGGAGTATAAGATGCACTGACGCACCTATGTTTTTTGGTGAGGAAATGTAGAAAAAGAAATCTCCCTCTGCCTCCCAGCAATTTTGCCTCGTTGCAGCAAACAGCCTGCTTTGCTTTCATTTTTGTTTTCAGCGTAGCTTGATTAGCACAAGAAAAAAAAAAATCTGCTCCCAGCAATTTACCTCCTTGCAGCAAGCAGTACAAAACAGCTGAGAGCAAAACAGCTGAGAGTCGGGAGGCTGATCCAATGAACTTGTGCTAATCAGGCTGTGCTGAAGCTGAAATGAGCTGTTTCTTCTTGGTGTTTGCTGCAAGGAGGTAACAGCTGGGAGGCAGAAGCCAAAAGGTGGGGGCCAGTGGGTGGGCAGGGCTACATTCGATGTATAAAATGCACCTAAATTTTCACCCCCTTTTAGGGGGGAAAAAGGTACGCCTTACACTCCGAAAAATACAGTAGCATATCCTCCTACATAACTATGCTCTGTGTGGGAATCGAGTGGCTATGCTGAAGCAGAGGGGATGCCCGGCCTCAGAGCTGCTCTCCCAACCCTTCCACCCTAACTTTTTGAGAAGTAAAAAGCAGGTCAGATTGAGTGGAGAACCAAAAGCAGCGCTCCAGGGGAAGGTCCACCAAGATTGACCTAAAGCCAACCATTGATGTTGAAGTAGCTTAGCAAAGCTTTGCTTGCCACCAGCTGATGCTTTAACCATCTCCACACAGCTGTCTGCTCCCAGGAGGCGATGACAGGTCCCTGCCGGGCCGTGATGCCTCGTTGGTACTTCGACATGTACAAGAAAAAGTGCATTCGCTTTATATATGGAGGCTGCGGAGGCAACCGAAACAATTTTGAGTCAGAGGAATATTGTATGGCTGTGTGTAAAAAGATGAGTAAGTTCAGCCTCGCCCTGGTCCTCTTCGAAGCAAGCTGTCGTCCTTGTCTGTCTTCTCCTCCTTAACCAGAAGGTCAAAGGAAGAGTGTCTGTAGCTTTGTCCTCTAGATCCTGGTGTCTGGTGTCTTTGTGCTGCTTTAGACTTTAAGCTCAGCTTCTGCTCCTGCAGTCAGAGAAGCCCGCCTGGTCCCCCTTTCCCGCTCTTGCACTGGCTTAGCAAATCCTCTTCTGGATTCCATGGGGAGAAGGTGAAAAGTTTGGGCTTGGAGGGCTGGCCTGCTGTTCCCCCTACGGTCCCTATTCTTGGTGCCTCTTCGTGGGATCCGTGCATCTCTTCCACCCTTTTTCTTTTATACGTTTTACTGCGCAGTAAAGCTTTTCCCTATCGGTCTTTCTGGAAACTCACTCCAGGTTCTGCTTCATATTTCTGAAAATATCGAAATATGGTCCGCAGTCCGATGATGATTCTGTGTGATTTGTCTTGAGGTTTGCTCACCGTTTTTACTGACTTTTTTAGCTTGCTGTTACCTGCTGCTTGTTATCGTTACTTGTAGGGTTTATGTACTGCTGATGCCTAAAGGGTTATAAGTGACGTACATCACTCACAAAATAAAGCAAAATGATATAATAAAAATGTAACCTATAAATAAGTTTAATAGAAGCAAACTACATTCACAGCAATCCCATTTCGGATGGTTTCCTCCACTCATTTTCTTCAGAAGGCAATTGCTGATTTCCAGCACTTCCATTTTTATTTTTTTAGGCCCTTCCTCCCTCCCTCCCTCCCCTTCCTTCCTTCCTTCTTCCCTCCCTCCCTCCCTCCCCTTCCTTCCTTCCTTCCTTCCTTCCTTCCTTCCTTCCTTCCTTCCTTCTTTCCTTCCCTCCCTCCCTCCCTCCCTCCCAATTTTTCCTTCCTTCCTTTCATCCCAATTTTTCCTTCCTTCCTTCCTCCCTCCCTCCCTCTCCTTCCTTCCTTCCTTCCTTCCTTCCTTCCTTCCTTCCTTCCTTCTCTCCCTCCCTCCTTCCCAATTTTTCCTTCCTTCCTTCCTTCCTCTCCTTCCTTCCTTCCTTCCTTCCTTCCCTCCCTCCCTCCCTCCCTCCCTCCCAATTTTTCCTTCCTCCCTCCCTCCCAATTTTTCCTTCCTTCCTTCTCCCTCACTCCCTCCCTCTCTTCCCATGGCTGGCACTCTGTACAGCCATAATCCTGTGTACAGAATGGGTTCTGTGCAAATGCTTTTGATTGGATTGAACTGATAGCAAGAATGAGATTAAAAACTGTGGCTGTTTTGGAGAAAAAGTTTAGTCTGTCCCCAAAGGATTTGGGGCCACAGTCTACAAACAGATCTAATTTGTGCTCCTGATCACAGAGAGAGTACACTACTTTTTATGTGCAGGGTGTCTCATTTTCCTCTTATCCCCTTTTTCACATTGGAGTGAAAATATTGTGGGTTCAGGGCACCAGGTCAAGATTGCCATTTGAGCCCCTCATCCAAATTATTGTCCGCAAAGCACCCCGTGCGTTATTGTGAATACAGTGCTCAAACGTTTCCTCCGCCTGAAAGCAGATCAATTTGAAAGAAATAAGTTGACCTACAAAAAAAAGGGGGGGGGGAGGGGAAGTGCAGATTAATCTGTGACATCTGGATTTGTATTGAATCTCTTCTTCCATTAAATTCTAACCCATTACATGGACAGCTAGTCAGGATTTCCTTTTCTTTTTTCCCCTAAAACATAAGCATCCCATCCCTTTCGCTATGTCTCTGCAAGGCAACCAGACCAATAGCACTAGCCACTGCTGTTTGCATTCGGATGGCATAAGGAGCCGTGGTTAGAGGGCAGTACTGCAGGCTACTTCTGCTGACTGCCGGCTGCCTGCAATTTGGCAGTTCGAATCTCATCAGGCTCAAGGTTGACTCAGCCTTCCATCCTTCCAAGGTCCGTAAAATGAGAACCCAGATTGTTGGGGGCCAGATGCTGACTCTGTAAACCACTTAGAGAGGGCTGTAAAACCATGGGAAGCGGGATATAAGTCTTGAAGTCCTTCCTTCCTCCCTCCCTCCCTCCCTCCCTCCCTCCCTCTTTCCTTCCTTCCTTCCTTCCTTACTTACTTACTTACTTACTTACTTAGTGGTTAGAATGCAGCATTGCAAGCTAACTGCCCACTGCTAGGAGTTCGATCCTCACCAGCTCAAGGTGGACTCAGCCTTCCATCCTTCCGAGGTTGGTAAAATGAGGACCCAGATTTTTGGGGGGCAATAGGCTGACTCTGTAAACTGCTTAGACAGTTTAGAAAGTGTAAAGCGGTATATAAGTCTACGTGCTATTGGTATTGCTATAAACGCGCAGCAAGCAGGAGCTTTGATCTTGATACTGAAGTAAGCTTTCCTGATAGACGGGGGCCTCTCAGCTGAAATCTGAAGAGCATTGAAGTTCTTAATGCTAATTACTCTGAATTTCAGAGTAATTGAGCATGCCTGACTTCACTCCAGGCGCACCTATTACAAGCTGGCAAAAGGGTAAGGAAATCACACTGAACCTTCCCGGAAGGATGACACCGATTGGCCAGTTGTCATTTAAAAAAACAAACAAACACTTGTCTATGGAGATTCTCAGTCATCCAGGTTATGGTTGTCCCAAAGGTGCCTTTTTTCCAAGAGGCAACTGGACTTTCTGATTTTTTTCCCTTGAAGACGTGTCACTTCTCATCCGAGAAGCTTCTTCAGCTGCGAAACGTCTTCAAAGAAAAAAAAAAAAAAACCAAGAGAAAGTCCAGTTGCTTCTTGAAAAAAAGTACCTTTGGGGCAAAAAACCCCCAACAACCTAGTTCTGCCTTCTTTTGCCTTGCTGTACCACTTTGTTTGTGTCTGTGTGTGTTAGTCTACCATCACTCGATAAGGCTTGTTCGGAACAAGCGAAGCCCGAAATAACAAATTTCTTGCGGATCGAACTGTCCAAACAAATCCAGCCCTTTCCTTTCCTTTTGAGGGTGAGGCGGGTGGGACGTTTTTATTGGCTACCCTGTGCATTTGCAGTCCATAGCAGGGCCCACCTGGAGAAGCAGGAAGGCTGCCTTGTCAGCAATCCTTACCGTTAAATGATCCGTCTTCAACATTGACCACTGTTGAAGAGCGAGAAAGAGCTAAGGGACCCCCTCTCTCCCACCCCCTTCCCCAGAAAATGCATTTAGCTTGTAACTTAATGGACTTCAGGGACGCGGTGGCTCAGTGAGTAGGACGCTGAGCTTTTCGATTGAAAGGTCGGCAGTTCAGCAGATCAAATCCTTAGTGCCGTGTA
>NW_027257472.1:0-19449 GCF_029215685.1 Pituophis catenifer annectens | reverse complement strand
GGATCAGAAATAGGTTTCCCACACACACACCGTCCAGACACCTTTTTAACTGAAAACATCAGAAATTGGCTTTGGAACCTCTTTCATGCTGAGATCAGAGCCTCTACTGATCTGTATAAAAAGCTTCTGTACTGATCTCTCTCCCTCCCTCCCTCCCTCTCTCTCTCTCTCTCTCTCTCTCTCTCTCTCTCTCTCTCTCTCTCTCTCACACACACACACACACACACACACACACACACACTTTCTTCCTTTCTTGGCAGCAGAATGAAATCCTCTCCCAGACCTCACCCTCAAAATCACAACTAAAAAGGGGCAATCAGAATCTGCCAAAGTCATCATTTAACAGCAGAGGCTCCTTTTCCTCGGAGGCCCAGTTCTGTCTTTTCTGAAATTACATTTCCATATTTCCATATTCCATCATTTCCCCCCTCCTGCTGTCCCAGAAGGATCCTTTGGACACAAAATCATCTCTGGATTTTCACAGAACTGAAAATGCCGCTGCTCATAGTAAAGCGACCTCACAGAAATTGACCACAAATTTGTGCTTACTCCCTCCCCCCCCCCGATACCCCCACCCTAAAAATGGAGAAATATTTGCTCATTGTGCAGATAAGCTATTTTTCCTTAAAGGCAGAGTAAAAGCCAAGCCCCAGAGATTACAATGCCATTGCCACAAGATAATAGAACAACAGACTCCAGTGCATGCATTTTCTGTTCACATAAATTTAACAAGTACACCCTCTAGTGGAGTTAATATGAGTTGCCTCATCCTGACAGAATTGGTTAATGGCCAAGAAACTGCTCATGTGCAGCAAACATTTGCTCCCTTTCTTAATGCTTCTTTAGATTCTTTCTTGTGGGGAAAAGCCTTTCCGTGCACTGGCACAATACCTTTCCTGAATTACTGTACTCATATCCTTCACTTTTGCTCAGAATTTTCTTATTCTGAGAAAGGGCTGAGAAGGTAGGATTCAGGAAAAAGAAAAAGAAATTGGTAGGGAGGAGTTATAAGCAGAGCCTTGATTTATTTCCTTTTGGGAAAGTGGAGCATGAAAGATGGATGGAGAGTGAAAGCAACCATATAAAATAATAAACATAAAAAAATAAGAGCCATGTTGCAGGTTAGGCAGACTCAGAGGCTGCAGGCAATGGTTATCCATCCTGTGTGCTAGGTGGCAAAATTGCCTTTTGAGCTTTTCAGCAACAAGGCCTGTAAAATCTTTACATCATGGGAATAGTAAACTAGATTTCCTCTCTGTTTCTGTCTTCCTTCTCCCCTCTATGCACTGTTTGCTAGTGGCAATAGGACTATGTGAAATACAGTCCTTGCACAGAAATCTGAAACCAGCTACTCTAGAAAATGTCATCATTTCCTACCAGAACATGTTCCAAAAATAGTTTAGGTAAGGTGACCAGACGTCCCGCTTTTGGCGGGACAGTCCCGCTTTTGAGCAATTTGTCCCGCGTCCCGCGGCGTTTCAAAAAAGTCCCGATTTTTCTTGAGCCCCAGCTGATGGCTAGAAGAAAAAAAAACTGTTTAAACTCTTGCCCGGGGCTTCAAAGGGCCGCCCTACAGGCAATCAGTGTAAAGCAGTTTTTTTTTCCCCTAGCTAAGCTTCAGAAACGAAAACGAAACCAGGGTCTTTGGTGCAGCGTGACAAAATGAGGCAGAGAGAGATTTATTTTTATTTTTATTTTTCCTCCCCAAAAAAGGTAGGTGAAAAACTGCAAACAATGGGAAATTTAGGAGGAGACTTCAAGATTTTAAAACACAAAGGAAAAAAAGCTGTATTTAACTAGGGAATTGTAATAATTGAGATACTATTAATTGTATATTGTGTTGAAAGCAGAAATGGTTAAGTTGTGGTTCGGAGGAATATATGGGAGAAATTATTTGGTTTATTATTATTGGTAAATATAATTAATTGATTTGTAAGAAATTGGATTGCATGGAAATAATTGGAATATTCATGTTCATATTGATTAATATACAAAAAAGATAGTTTTATAACTAATTGATTTATATTAAAATGTTGAATTTGTATTAAACAACTGTATTACATAATTACATAATTAAACAATGTGAGGATGGATATAAAAATAGATGATAATGGGAAGGGATATAATATAGAATAGAAGGGAAAAATTGAATTTGATTAAGATTAGAGATGAGGATGAAGGGTAATATTGGTTTTTTAAAAAAATAGATGAGGAATAAATATGGCAAAAAGGAAATATAGAAATTGTAAATTTAATTGAAATGACTAAACGCTGTTTAAATTTGTGAACCAGCCAAATATTCTGTTCAAAGAAAATACATTGTATGTTTGTATGTGTGTTTCTAATTATTGCTATTTATTCATATTTGTTCTCTTTTATTCTTTAAAGTTTAACAATTCATTCTTTATCTTAATATCTTTATATTTGCTTGGGGTTGGCTTTCTTCCCTTTCATCTTTTTTATTGTACAGCAATCTTTCTCCTCAAACCTACCACCTCTCTCTTTTCTTTCCTTCTTACTTTCTCTTCCCCCCACCCTCTTTTTCTCCTCCCTACTTCCTCTTTCTTTCTCCTTCTCCTCCTCTCTTCCTCCCTCTCTTACCCTCACTCCTACTCTAATTTCCATTCCTTCATCCCTCTCTATTGCTGTAATCCTTTAATTCATATGGACTACTCAGAGGGCTGAAAAAGTTATTATTGACTGGTCCTCGCACTTTTGACCAGTCCTCGAACTTACGACTGTCCTCACATTTTACATTTTTGCCCTATCTTGTCATCATGGTGAAGAGAAGCAGTTGTGAAATGAGTGACGTGGTTGTTAAGAATACTGCACGGGCATAAATGTGAGGATGGTCATAAGTGTGAGGACCAGTCAAAAGTGCGAGGACCTGTCAGAAATGACTTTTTTCAGCCCTCTGGTTAGTCCTTTTGTGCATATGGACTACTCAGAGGGCTGAAAAAGTTATTTTTGACTGGTCCTCGCACTTTTGACCAGTCCTCGAACTTACGACTGTCCTCACATTTTACATTTTTGCCCTATCTTGTCATCATGGTGAAGAGAAGCAGTTGTGAAATGAGTGACATGGTTGTTAAGAATGCTGCACGGGCATAAATGTGAGGATGGTCATAAGTATGAGGACCAGTCAAAAGTGCGAGGACCTGTCAGAAATGACTTTTTTCAGCTCTCTGGTTAGTCCTTTTGTGCATATGGACTACTCAGAGGGCTGAAAAAGTTATTTTTGACTGGTCCTCGCACTTTTGACCAGTCCTCGAACTTACGACTGTCCTCACATTTTACATTTTTGCCCTATCTTGTCATCATGGTGAAGAGAAGCAGTTGTGAAATGAGTGACGTGGTTGTTAAGAATACTGCACGGGCATAAATGTGAGGATGGTCATAAGTGTGAGGACCAGTCAAAAGTGCGAGGACCTGTCAGAAATGACTTTTTTCAGCCCTCTGGTTAGTCCTTTTGTGCATATGGACTACTCAGAGGGCTGAAAAAGTTATTTTTGACTGGTCCTCGCACTTTTGACCAGTCCTCGAACTTACGACTGTCCTCACATTTTACATTTTTGCCCTATCTTGTCATCATGGTGAAGTGAAGCAGTTGTGAAATGAGTGACATGGTTGTTAAGAATGCTGCACGGGCATAAATGTGAGGATGGTCATAAGTATGAGGACCAGTCAAAAGTGTGAGGACCTGTCAGAAATGACTTTCCAGCCCTCTGAGTAGTCCCTATACACATAGCCATGGCCACCCGGTCACATGACCAGCTAGCCACGCCCACCCAGTCACATGGCCTCCAAGCCACGCCCACACAATAAGCCACGCCCACAATGGTGTCCCTCTTACCAATGTTAAAATCTGTTCACCTTACCCTATACACATAGCCATGGCCACCCGGTCACATGACCAGCTAGCCACGCCCACCCAGTCACATGACCAGCTAGCCACGCCCACAAAATAAGCCACGCCCACAATGTCCCTCTTTACCAATGTTAAAATCTGGTCACCTTAGTTTAGGTCCTCTGCCAGCTTATTTAAAGCATTATATTGAATTGGAGATGCCATTCTGCCCAAAATGTTGTATCTATGTAGGGCAGGAAATATTCCAGTTGCCAAAATATGTAATTTACCTGAAGAAAAGAAGTATTTCAGAATCTGTGGCATCTGTAATTTTTATGATTTTTTTTTTGACAGTTGGATTAATGAAGGGCCTGTGCCAAAAACTTGTGCTAACATTTGGTTGATATAACATTTTCCAAAAGGCAACTGGACTTTTGTAGTTTTTCCCTTGAAAACATTTCACTTCTCATCCAAGAAGCTTCTTAGGTTCAACCATGACCTGTGTTAGGTTCAGCTTGCAGCTTACTCCTAACTTGTTGGTCAGGCAATATATCTGTTTCTTTAAGAAACAACTGAGCCACGTAATCAGGGTTTGCTGAACCCTGTAATTAGGCTACAGTGCATAAATAAGCAGCATAGAGAAGCGTTCGTTCTTCCTGCTTCTTCCGGATTGATACCTGATTGTATCCTGTTGCTTACTGAGTCTATTATATGGTACTGTATACCAATAGTTACTAAAGTCTGTTTGCTTTGGTAAGGGAAGATACTTACTGGACTGATATTACTGTTTATGACCTTGGACTGTTTTACTTACACCGAGATTGTTATCTATAAAGTATTTTTCTCACACGAGCTGGATGTTTATCTCCTTCCCTGTGTGTTTCTGCTCTGCTCGTTGCACAAGCAACAAATACTTTTTACACACACCCTAACAACCTGGATGATCGAGAACCTCCATATTCATCATTATTATTTGAATCCTACCAGTGCCCTAACCCTAGTATAAACAGAGGACATTGTGATTATACTTAATTCAGGGGTTACCTCCTCCTCCAAATAGCAAGCAATCCTGAGGCACATTATGGTATTAATTACTGAGAATTTTTTAAAATCAACATATCAGTGGAGTCCAACACATGCAACAAAATTTGACTGCAACGAAACTGGTGAATTACTGCATTCTTAGTTACTTAAGGTTAACTAATTAACCTTAATTAAAGTTTGCATGACAATCTTTTCAAATAGCAGTATAGAATATCATCATCTATCATCATAATCAATATCACCATCAGGTGGAAAGTATATGAATGCTAAGCGGTATGTAAAGAGGAAGATGAAAAGATGCATGTTGTCATATGGCCTCTAAAATCTATAGTTCTACAAACTTGCAGTTTTGCCCAATTAATTAAATGAAAATATTAGGGATTCCTCAACTAAAAAGCAATTGTAGACAAGTCTTATCCAATCCATATGCCATGGTACTTAAGACAATAACATGATGGATTATACTTCTGTTCATGGGGAATGGATTTCTGAATTGGCTCCAGGTTGCTGGATGCATGACAGTGTGAGTATACAGGGAACTTTCTAAAGGATTCAGGATCTGTTAAATTTGGAAGTTGCAAGTCTTGCCAGAAAAGAAAGGAAATATTAAAAAGGCAGAATATTATATTTTCCCTAAAGGGGAAATATGTTTCTAAAGACATAAACTCAGAGTCTCAGCTTCCTGCCCCACCCCCCAGAAGATATTTTGGTGCCAACCTATCTACAAGACAAAAGGCTGGGCCTGCTTATCTACAAAACATAAGACCTTCACCCTCAGGACATAATAGGATTAGCCCTCACTCAAGATCCAAACCAAGACAAAGTCATTAAGCCATAATAAGAATTGCCCAACACCCTTTCAGAACAAAACCCTCTTCGTTACATCATCACCCAGCAAGATTCAAACAAGTCTGGGACACAGACAGCCTACAAGGTTACCTGGACCCCTGCATAGCCCCTAGGAGTCTGATGACCCATGTGCTCATTTGCCCAGGACCCAAAAAACCCATGTGGTTCTGTCTATCATTAAACCATCTTTCCAAATGCCCTCCATGTTTCCAGTGTCTTTCTCCCCACTTGGAACTGAACCCAGATGGACATTTCTTCCAACAACATCATGGAAGGTTCTGAATGTGGAACTGAACATTTTTTGGAATTATCAAATGTGGATCTTAGGAGAGGAAAAAGGGCTTGGAAGGAAAAAAAAACCAAAAATGATGAGAAAGAAAGAAGAATAATTTTAGGATTAAAATCATTAAAATCCTCCTGAGGGTAGGAGGAAATGGATGTTGGAAAATAGAATTGGAGCTACTTTAAAGCATTCAAAGCTCTATATCAGTGATGGCGAACCTTTTTGCCATCACGTGCCAGGAGTGGGGGGGAAGGTCATGTATGCGCCCCACCCCTGCGACCCTCCACTCCCCCTTCCCCCTGTTCCTGGCATGCGATGGCCCGTTTTTCTCTCTCTCCAAGCTCCTCTGGCCCAACCGGAAGTTGGCAAATGGCCCATTTCCTGCCTCCGGAAGCCTCCAAGGGGGTGGGGAACGCCATTTTCGCCCTCCCCAAGCTCCTAAAAAGGTTCTGGAGCCTGAGGAAAGAGAAAAACGGGCCTTCCCCCCCCCAAGGTTCTCCGGAGGCAGGAAACAGCCTGTTTCCTTACTTCCAGTGGGTCCAGAAGGCCTGAAAATCACCTAGCTGGCACGCACATGCACGCCAGAGCTGAGCTCCCATGCCCTCTGATATGGCTATCCGTGCTTGTGTCATAGGTTCGCCATCACAGCTCTATGTGATATCATGGCATGATAGTAATGTCAACTTCAGCAAACCTACATGGAAATCACCTAATGAAATATAGTGATACCTCAGTATTCATCATTAATTTGTTCCAGGAGGCACAATGATACCAAAAATGATGAATACATTTTTTCCCCCATAAGTAATAATGTAAGTGAGTCACAAGGCTGTTGATATCCATAAGTCTAACTTGTGTGTTGAGTATCAAACAAATGATGGGACAAAATGTTCACATCAAAATGCATTGAGTACCAAATTCGATGAGTTTCAAAGCAGTTGAGTAACAAGGTACTTCTGTATAAGCATTCTATGGGCATCATGCAGAACATGGCTTTGTCTTTTTTCTCTAAAACTATGATGGTGATGACAAAGGTCACTTGGAAGGAAGGTCTACCTAGGCCTGGACTGCATTTTTAACACCAGGTGTATTATGCTGCTTAATATCTTGTTTAATATTGATATTGCATATTTCTAAGATCAGGGCTAGTTACCACTAGAGCTGCATCTAAGCCCTGTAATTAAAGGAATAAATTCAATGCCAGTATTAAAGAAACAGATTGATTATGAGCCGAGGTGGTGCAGTGGTTAGAGTGCAGTACTGCAGGCTACTTCAGCTACAGTTCAGCAGTTCAAATCTCACCAGGCTCAAGGTTGACTTCCAGCCTTCCAGCCTTCTGAGGTGACAGATTGTTGGCGGCAATATGCTGACTCTGTAAACCACTTAGAGAGGGCTGTAAAAGCACTATGAAGTGGTATATAAATCTAAGTGCTATTGCTATTATACCGTGTTTCTCCAAAAAGAAGACTGGGTCTTATTTTCTTTTGACCCCTGAAAAAATGGCTAGGTATTCTTTTTGTAGGGTTCTAATTATTGACTCACCTCGTGGCGGTGGCACCAACAGCCCTGCCCAACGGGAGCCCACTGCTGGCCCACTTCTTCTGCGGCCGCTTGCCACCACTTGCACACATCACCCTGGCCGGAAAGCATCTACACTTGATAACAAATGTAGGGATTATGGGAGCGACGGGGCACTCCCATGTGACTCCTCTCCTGCGTGAGCTGCATTGGCTTCCGGTGGACTTCCGGGTGCGCTTCAAGGTGTTGGTGATCACCTTTAAAGCGCTCCATGGCTTAGGGCCGGGGTACTTACGGGACCGTCTTCTGCCACCAATTGCCTCCCACCGGCCAGTTCGCTCCCACAGAGAGGGCCTCCTCAGGGTGCCGCCGGCCAGACAATGTCAGCTGGCGACCCCCAGGGGGAGAGCCTTCTCTGTGGTGGCACCTACCCTCTGGAACAATCTACCTCCAGAGATATGAGTGATCCCAGACCTTCGGACTTTTCGTCGGGCCCTTAAAACCTACTTCTTTCAGTTAGCTGTGCTGTCCTGATTTTATGATGGGTTTTTAAAATTTGAAATTGGTTTTAAATTGAAATGTTTTAAATTATGGGCCAAATTATTTAATTATTTTAAATCTATTTTAACTTTTGTGTATAAAGTGTTTTACTTTGGCTGTTCACCGCCCTGAGTCCAAAAGGAGAAGGGCGGTATAGAAATCTGAAAAATAAATAAATAAATAAATAAACAGAGTTCTGAATTGATCCGGAGCTCTGTTATCAGCTGCAGATGCCTGCCGGAAAGCCCTCTGCAGCCAATAATAGAGCTCCTGACCAATCTGGAGCTCTGTTATCAGCTGCAGGTAACAGATGCCGGCAGGCATCTGAAGGTGAAATGGAGGCCAGGGCGATGCATGCGACTGGTCACAGAAGAAAGCAAGGCAGGTGTCGGGGTGCGCGAGGCCTGGTAAGTAGGGCAGCTCCACCCCCCACATCCCCACCCTAGCTTATTTTTTACCTGTGTGCTTTGCCCCGCCCCCTGCACACCATGGTAGGTTGGGTCTTAATTAGGGCTAATTTTGTAGGTGGGTTTAATTTGATCGCATATGCTCAAAAATGATAGGGCTTTTTTTCAAGGTGGGCCATCTTTTTGGAGAAACACAGTATCTTTCTGACTCTTTAACAAATACATGGATTTTCCTGCATGATGACCTACCTCTAACATGGTCTTTCAGGTCTCTCAATAATGTAGCAAATACTCATTGCTACTGTAACTGAATCCATTGACCTTGCTGCTAATCATCCTCTTCTTCTCTTTCCTTCTGCCTTTTCCAGCATTGAAATCTTCTCCAGAGAGCTGGGACTTCACATAATGTGTCCCAAAGTAGAATTGTTTGAGCCTGGTCACTTGTGCATGTGAGAATTCTGGGTTGATTTATTTGAACAATATTAAAACATTTTGTTTTAATTTTCCCCACTAGAGGGCACCTCAGTCTGCAGCAAAAAAAATAAAATTAACAACAGGTTAGATGTAAAATGCTATGTCATTCCCAGCAGTTGCTGATTGTCAACATTTCAAGTTCAAATATTTCAGATCAGGTTTCATTGCCACAGATATTAACATCTCAGTGAGAGATGAGATGGTGATCCTTACAGAGCAATGAGTACTCAGAATTCAGTAGAGTTTTGCCAGTACCATTTAGTGGTATTTAAATTAGTAAATAAATAAACTGGTTTTAGGGCATACATAGAAGATAAGTGGTTATATATCCTTTTAGTATTAGCTGCAGAAACATGGGGGGGGGGAAGATAAAGGAGATATTTGTTCTTCTAATAGTCAAATCTGATGGTGGTTACTGATGGACTGGAGCCAAAACCAAGCCATTAAAATGAGAGACTACAATTAACAATCTGAGCTGTTTCAAAAATACTGTACAATGCTAATAACAATTGAAAGAAAGTTAATGAGATTAAACCCCATTACTCCCGAACATGGTTGACACTACAGATTTAATTCCAATTTAAAAAGAATACTATAAAAATGTATATAATGTAGAATGGAGATAAATTCTTATGGAAGCTAGCTAGGCCCCAAACCAGCTCCTGTCAGGGGAACAAGATTACAAGAACCTCTAGGGTCCTCCCTTCATCCCCCACCCCAAAGAAGACTTAAATTTGCATAAAGAGTAGGTTTATTTATTACTACAAATTATATTCTGCTGCAGGCTTGGAGACTCAGAGTAGTTTATGGTGCAGGGGTGGGTTCTACTTACATTTACTACTGGTTTGCAGCGGGGCCGCACCCAAGCGCAGAAGCGTTTTGATGACGTCGGGTTCGATGGGTGGAGCCTCCCGCCAATTTTACTACCGGTTCTATAGAACCAGTGTGAACCAGGGGCAACCCACCACTGTTATGGTGGTAATCAGGGGTGAAATTCAGCTGGTTCTATCTGGCTCAGGCAAACCGGTAGCAGTGGCTGCAGGAGGCTCCCCCCACCCATGCGGATGTCATGACGATGCTTTTTTGTGACATTTTAAGCCTCTGCACATGTGCAGAAGGCTTTGCACATGCATAGATGACAACGCACACATCAGTAGGGAAGATAAGTGAATTTTACTCCTGGTGGTAATATAATCTTTTGCAATCAATTAATGAAAGTGTTGTTGTGTTGTTGGGTTTTTTTTTTTTGTTGTTGTTGTTAAAGTAACAATGTTAAGGTACAAGTAATTTCATTCTATCAAAATGAGAATAATTTTTAAAAAGTGGAAATATTTTTTAGCCAGGCACTTTTTTTTAATATCAAGAACCATTCAACTCCCTTGGTGATGGTGGTGATTAATCAGCAGTCCCACATAAATAATATGAAGTTTTCTGTACAATTGTACATTTATAGACACACAGACAAAAAGCTTTCTCATATGATTTGCACTTAACTGTTAAAGGCATAAATAACCATCTTGTTCCACAAAGTATCCTCAAGTGAATGAACAGTTCCAGAGAATTTCTAGGTGGTTTCACACTGTCTCGTATCTTGAGGCTTCAAAGGAATGTTTCTCACACTGAGATTCATTAAGAAATGAAGTGATGAGAAATCAAGTTGTATGAATACATATCCTAGTCTAGAATTGCAGAGAGAATCTTCTAAAAAGAAAATCATAGTTCAGTGCCAAAAGATCCTGCATTTAGATCTGGACATTTCCAGGGAGGATTTAAAAAAAACCTCCTTCCTGAATCCCTGGTAAATCAAACTAGATGGGCCAATGAGATAACCTGGTATAAGCCATTTCCTACATACAGAGACAACTTACTGCTGGGATAGCTCAAATGTATATAACCTACCATGTTTCCCCGAAAATAAGACCCTGTCTTATATTTTTTTGAACCCTGAAATAAGCGCTTGGCCTTATTGCCATGCGCTCAAAAGCCCGATTGGTCTTATTTTCAGGGGATGTCTTATTTTGGTGGAAACAGGGTAGTTCTACTGGTATCCCCATCACCACCCAAATAAAATAAAATAAAATAAAGATCTTCACTTACTGAAAATCTGGACTTGAATATTATATTGAATATTATATTGAATATTTCTGTACAGCTAATTGAGGGATGCGGTGGCTCAGTGGATCAGATGCTAGCTTGTCGATCGAAAGGTTCAGTTCAGCAGTTCGAATCTCTAGTGCCGCGTAATGGGGTGAGCTCCCGTTACTTGTCCCAGCTTCTGCCAACCTAACAGTTCAAAAGCACGTAAAAAATGCAAGTAGAAAAATAGGAACCACCTTTAGTGGGAAGGTAACAGCGTTCTGTGCACCTTTGGCATTTAGTCATGCCGGCCACATCACCACGGAGATGTCTTCGGACAGTGCTGGCTTTGAAACAGAGATGAGCACTGCCCCCTAGAGTCAGGAATGACTAGCACATCTGTGTGAAGGGAACCGTTACCTTTACAGCTAATTGGCTACCCTGAGCCAAAAGTATGGTGATACTGTAATGTCAGAAAAAAGTACATGTGAGGCAGATGATAATTAAGTTTCTTGGGTTATCTGAAGAGAATAATCATTCACTCTCCAGTCTCCATTCTTGGATAAGCACATCATCTGTTAGCATTTGGTGTCATGGATTGTGCCAGTATGATGCCAGTTTCATAACCCATGAAAGGAAAGCATGTGGAATACTGCAGCTGCACTCTTCCCATGTGGTTACAAACTGCCTGTTCTTTGGGACTTTAAAAGCTTATAAAACACAATTCTTTTTTCATTTACCGTCAATTATGGCTCACTTTCTCCCCACCCATGCATTTTCACATGTATATTTGTGGTTTCCACTCAGATCAAAGGAACTGATGCATGCACACTATTAAAGAATATCTGGCCAATTACTCATAGGTCCTATAAATTGTTATGTTCCCAAGCCTCCACCCTGAAATGTCAAAATGTTGGCCTTTCCGTGAGTGCTTTTTTTCTCTCTCTCATTAACTAAGCATTATGAAGTCCATTGAATGCACTGAGGCATACTTCTGAGTAAACATAATTGTGGCTGTGCTTTGAGCCTTGTAAACCAGTAGAGCCAGGCCAAAACAGAAAGCAAGGATTCTATTTTGCATTATGTTTTGCCTGGTTTACAAGATACCACACAGAGAAAAAAACCACAACATATTTGATACAAGGTTCTTCAAGTTGTTTTTTTTTTAAATGACATCCATGATTTAAACCTCCTTGCAACCTGGATTGAGTGCAGTCTCTTGCCCCCTCCACCCCTGCCTACTGAGCTTATATAAGTGATTTGAGCAGCTTTACTTAACTTTTTCAAATATGCCATTGTTGCTTGTGTGAAACTTACTGGAAAAAAAGAATTATATACTCACAATTGCATTAATATGTTACAGAGGAGGAGGAAGGGGGGAGGGGGAGGAGGAAATCTTCATTAGATCTGGAATAGATTTATTTATTTTTGCCCACTTGTTGAAAAAAAAACCCAGTCCAAATGTAGACAAACCACACATATTGACACCCTGTTGCTCCAAACCAGCTGTAGATTTTATCCTTATGTTAGCCACCTCCCCTTCCCAAGAGTTGAAGTCCACAAGACTTGAGGTCTTGATATAAATTCCAGGTAGCAGGGTTTAGAAGAATTTATTGTTGACATGCATGTTAATAATACTTTATGGATTAAAGTCCTATATGTTGCCATAACAGAACAAGGCCAAACTATTTGTTCCTAATTCAATTGTGCTATAATGGCTGGAGGTCAATCAATCAATCAATCAATCAATCAAAATAGAGCTGGAAGAGACCTTGGAAGTCTTCTAGTCCAAACCCCTGCTCAAGTGAGAGATGCTATACCATTTCAGACAAGTGACTGTGATGAAGTTTCCCCTATTGCTCTTTAGAAAATAATTTGTTTAAAAACTCTCGGTTTATAGACTATTTAAATTTAGACATTTGTCTGCTGTTTTTAAGTACGAATGTGGATGAAAGTCCCAGAATTTCAAATCAGTACCGTGGAATTAAACTCACTATATCTGACAGCTGTTCTATTGGGAAAGGCTAAACTAGAGTTTCTGGCAAAACTGACAAGCTCTAATTTGTATATGAACTACAGGGACTTATAAAGCTCAAAAGAAGCCCTTAAAGAAAAAGGAAACTTTACAAGTTTCCCTACTTCTTCTCTAGCTGATATTGCAAGCCAGAAAAGAATAGTCCCTGCCCCTCATCTCACTCTGTACTGTGCTACATGTTCTAGCAAACAGAAATAACAAACATAAATTCTGGTATATCAGTTTACCTCCTGATATCCCTGCCTTATTAAGAATTTTTCTAGTACTTGATAAGAAAACAAACAAGTTATATAGTCTGTATTGTTCAGAAAATTAGTAGGAAATAATCTTGTCCTTCGGATTAATGGATAATGTTTTTATCCAACCATTCAGCAACAACTTCCAGCTTGGGCTTTCAACTGATCAATGGGTATGATTCATTAATTTTATCATGGATCAATTCAGTATTTTTATGATTGAATTGTTTTCTATCAAATTGGAGGGGGAGAGATTCCATTTATATTAAAGCAGAATATAATCCTACTCTTGATTAGATGTTTTGCAGGTAAAGTTGGGAAATAAATACAATCCTCTTTGGATGATATGTTCAGGATTCCTCAATATTTTGAGGACACAAGTTAAATGTCAGAAGTATTGGTGTATAGCACTCATTCTGGGTTTGGAAACAAATTGCAACCAAGAATTTCTTCTAGGAAAAGTTATTGTGCAAAAGAATGGGCGGGAAGAACTCTGTGGAATAATTCATTTATTTATCAAAGTTATTTGTCACCCATCTCGTAGTTCAGGGGACTCTGAGCAGCTTACATTAAGAACAATAATGTCACATACTCAGTTCATTAGAATAGAAGAGACTGTTTTGGCATTTTGTTTAATGCCACTACAAGTTGCTGTGATCTGCATAATATAATTTATGATGGTACACACTGTATATAAATATATGGTATGCAAGATATGTCATTTTCAGAGTCATATTCTAGACTCTAGAATATGACTCTGAATCTAGAGTCATATTATCAAAATATCACTGTTTTCTGCCTCCTGCAGTCAAATAATTGGAAATATCAGTTGCTAACCATATTTCATGTCCCTTTGGCAGCAGAGAGGGAAAAGGGCTTCTAAGTGAAAGCATCTTCAGTTCAATTCTTACCATTGCAAAAATGAGGTTTTACAAGTCTGCTTAGGAAAATTTTTTACCATGTAATCAAAGATAAGGTCCATTGACCACATAAAGGTAGTCATCAACCAACTTCATGGAAGCTATAGAAATCTTTCTCTTTCTTTCTTTCTTTCTCTCTCTCTTTCTTTCCTGCGCTCTCTTACCTGTCCATCTCGTATTCATGGCTCTGGGACTAACAACAGTTAAAAGCATTTTATAAACACATAACTATGAAAACAATGCACATATAATCAGCAGCTGAAGTAAAAAAAAACAACAACCATCAATGGGTTGGGTCAACAAGCATAACCATTAGGTATTTCAATATATCCCATCATCTCCCAAAGGTGCTTTTTCTAAAGGCATCTGAACTAGTTTACTCTTATGGCTGTGGCCCAGCTTATCTTCTTTCCTGGCTCCTTTCCTTGCTTCTGAATTGGAAGGCAATATTTTACTTGGCCCAACTCCTTGTGTAGAATTGAAAATTCAAAGGAACTCTAGAGCAGCAGAAGTTTGAAACTGAAAGACAAGGGAGAAACTGGGAAGAAACCTATTCCCAAAAATTTGAGGAAGTGGTGTGTATCTTCACATTTCAGAGCTTTCCTTTCCCATTTTGATTTCAGAATTGTGTTTTAAACTGTATTCCCCTTTCCATTTTCTACCCAGTGTCCCTGCCCTGTGAGGTGGATTGGGTAGAAAGATTGGTCCAAAGTTATTTGATGGGCCTCTCAATCTTCAATGTGGTCCCAGAATTCCCCAGAATTTGCTACTCTGTTTAAAATGTCATCATGGCATCTATTATGAATTATGAAATATTCAGATAACAGTGATAGGTGGGTCGAGCTACTTTCTTTGTCCTGGCTCCTCTCAAAATAACACTCAAGTGCTAGGTTCAAATCTTGGCTGGAAAAGGTTGCAAAAGGTCCTCCTGTTTAGAGTAATTTCCTTTAGAGAAAATATCCTCTGCTTTTGAGCAGTCTTGAGTGACCTGAGCGGAAAAGCTAAACCAAATCAACCCTTCAATGGGAGACCATCAGGATATTTAGATGAGATGCTGATAGGGAATTCTAGAACTGCAAACAAGAGAACGGAGTCAAGAAAACAGCAGGCAGAATTTTATTTATTTATTCATTTATTCATTTATTTCATCAAGCATGTATTAGATAACAGATATAAGTATAGACATAACTATGAATACATGAGATGGATACAAATAAAAGGGAACATTAGGACAGGGATGGTAGGCACGCTGATGCGCTTATGCACGCCCCTTAAAGACCTCTTAGGAATGGGGTGAGGTCCACAGTAGACAGCCTAAGGTTAAAGTTCTGAGGGTTTGGGGAAGAAACCACAGAGTCAGCTAGTGCATTCCAGGCATTGACCACTCTGTTGCTGAAATCATAAAGAATGGCAATTGCAAAACCTATGGACATAGGCATGAAGTCAATGGAAGGAGGCATTATTTCTGTCCGTTCCTCCCTTTTAAAAGCAGCCCTGGACAAGAGGGCTCCTCCTCTTGGGCAGACTAGAGAAGGGAGCCACCTAACCCTCGCTGTGCTATAGGACTTCTTCTGCCCTTCAGTTTCAGGTGTCTGCGTTTCTCTTCTCCCCTCCTTTGCTATGGCTCACAAGTGCATGGACCATTCTTGCTGGGAAAAAGATGCACCTTAGCATCGCTGTATCCAAAATGAGGCATCCCTTCCATGAGCTGGGCTTTACTCAGGTTTGACTCCAAAGGCGGCACCATCTGCCTATGCTTTATATATCAAGGACTCTGGTGCCTACAAGAGAGGGGGGGGAGGCTTGTGGGGGGGGTGGCGGTTCTGTGGGTTCTACAGTTTATGTGAGTCTCACAGCCATAGGGGGTATTTAACTTTCTGCCCTAGTTGCTGTAATTCTCTCTCCAGTGGATATACAGTTCAGATCAGGTTCCTATTGCTGTGATGACAGGCATTCAGCAGGCACTATAATTGCAGAGTTAAAACAGCTCATTTTCTTACTGGCAAGCTGTAGTTAAAGAGGTGCTAGGAGGCAGCCTGGCTGTCTGCATCGAAACTGATCAAAGCCGTCAAAGGCATCTGGATTGCCTCTGTTTTCTTTCACCACCCTCCCCCTCCCCTTCTGCTGAAAAAAGGGGAGGGGGAGAGATGAGGGGAAAAGAAGAAAAATTGGTTTAAAAAGTAATTTAAGAAGATGAATACCTATCCCTTTCCTGAGGCTAAAAGGTGGCCACTTATTAGAGATATTAAACCTGTGCTGAGTGGGTTTTCTTATGCTTTTGTAGACAGTTTCTAATAAGAGAATTGGACCAGGGCACATGGCTACTTAGATGTCTATTTCCATTAAGTCCTGCTGTGCAAAATTTCTATGCAATTGAATTGGACTTTTCACACTTGAACTTATTTCCTGGAGGAGATGAAATTTTCTCACCTACCTATGGATCTGAAGAGTTCATCCCCCACCCCCACCCCCAATCCCCAAAATTATATCCTGGTCCCACTCTGAAAGACAACAATAACATTGTTTTCCATATTCAATTACTCTGAATTTAAGGTTATGGGCTTATCCTGACTGGGGCTGCAGCGTTTACCACTTTCAGTGTTCCACTTTTTGCCTTCTCATTACTACTTCTGCAAAAGGGGAGCCCAATGATTCATGCTGGGCAGCTTCAAACTTGTAGCAGGAGAAGGAGAACCATATGCCTCAGAAGTAGAATCCAGGGAGTAGAAGCAGAGATGGGCTGAATATTAGTTACTTTGAGATTTCTCAACATTCGGCTCAATATTTTCCTTGCCAGTTCTTTGTTCCCCCTGCCAGGCAGTTGTGCAGAGAAGAAACATTTCTATAAGCTTCTTTGGAACCACTCTTAATAGCTTCCCAACTTTCCAGGGAAAATGGCTTCCCAAAGGTTTAAGATAAAAAAAAAACAAAAAAAACCAGAGGCCAAGTTTTTCTGACATATATTAGTAGTAGAGAAGAAGAGGATCGGATTCAGAGGAGTCAAGATAAGGGAAGTCCAACCCATGAAGCAGCTAAAAAGAGAGTGAGGGAAACTGTGACATGATATTTTCCTAGACAGTTGTTGAAGGGGACCTTGAAGGCAAGGGGGCAGGCCCAGAGGTGAAATCCAGCAGGTTCTGACAGGTTCTGGAGAACCGGTAGCGGAAATTTTGAGCAGTTCGGAGAACCGGCAAATACCACCTCTGGCTGGCCCCAGAGTGGGGTGGGAATGGAGATTTTGCAGTATCCTTCCCCTGGAGTGGGATGGAAATGGAGATTTTGCAGTATCCTTCTCCTGCCATGCCCACCAAGTCACGCCCACCAAGCCACACCCACATAACCAGTAGTAAAAATTTGAATTTCACCACTGGGCAGGCCCCCTCAATGGTTGATTGGAGACTTAACAGCAGTGTATGTGTGTGTGTGAGAGAGAGAGTGAAGTGGTTGGGTGGGAGGTGCT
This sequence comes from Pituophis catenifer annectens, assembly GCF_029215685.1. Lineage (NCBI taxonomy): Eukaryota > Metazoa > Chordata > Lepidosauria > Squamata > Colubridae > Pituophis > Pituophis catenifer. The sequence continues at coordinate 1,760 of NW_027257472.1, read as the reverse complement.
TAGGAGTACTCTGAAGGAACCAATTCATTGAACCCAGAACAGCTTCTCTATTAAAGCGGGAACAGTTGTATTAAGTAGAACTTTGGTTCCGTAGCATCCTACCTCCTTTCCTGTTTCACTCAGTGGAGATGTTGTCATCCTCCAGATACAAACAATCTTTGAAAGCAGTGAATGAATTGGCTCCAAAATACCTCTGAGAATTAGGCTGCAAATTGAGTTGAACAAATGAGTTGGCCCCATCACTTGCCTTCATTTCATCCAATCCCTTGTTTCTAATTTGCAGGATTTATTAATATATTAGACCCATACTTGTCAGTATATTTTATAGTTTCTGACTATTCCCCGAGGCTGCTCCTCTCGCTGTTTAATAAGATGTTTTTATAAAGAAACTGGCTTCTGATATATCATTTACATTATGACTTTTCATTTGGTCTTTGAATGTTCATTTATTTAGGTGACATTAATTTCCTTAAAGAATGAAAAACTCTCCATTTCAGGTTATAGTATTTATTAGGTTCCCTCATTTATACACGACAAAATCCCACAAGCAGAATTTTAAAGCTGGTGAGGGTGAAAAAGTTTTCAGATGGAGTCCCTGATAGAAAGTATACATGTGTAAATGTTGTTCCTTTAGCCCAGACTTCTTTTGCCTGTGGCCTTACAGCTACAGAGGCAACTGCCACAACTCTCTTCCAAATGCTAGCTGATTAATGTTGGAAGAAATGTTCAACTGGGTTCAGTTCCAAGTGGGGAGAAAGACACTGGAATCATGGAAGCTGTTGGAAAGATGGTTTAATGGTGGGCAGGCCCATATGGGTTTTTTGGGTCCTGGGCAAAATGAGCACATGGAAGATATACCCGCTCTTGGGCCCCGCCTTAGAGCTTCCTGTTCCTGTGTAAGGGCAGGTATGCTGATTGATTGTCAGACTCCCATGGGGCCATACAGGAATAACTTTGTAGGTTGTCTTGAGTCCCAGGCTTGGTTGAATCTTGCTGGATGATGATGTAATGAAGAGGGTTTGGGGCAATTCCAATTATGGCTGAGGGCTAATCCTACCTTTGTTGGATCTTGGGTGAGGGTATTTGCTTATGAATAGACCTGCCATCTCTTTATCTCTTAAGTGCTGACATCTGCTGTGGGCTATTGAGGAGGGTGGGGGCTATTAAGAGTGAATCTGCTTCCTGCCTTAAAAAAATATGTTTCTCCATTTCTCATCCAGGGAAATATAATATTCTGCCTTTTTAATATTTCATAGAATATTTCATTCTTCTAGGAGAAGGGTGGGTGCTAACTTTCTACATTAAAAAGGTATCTAAAAGAGACTGTATCTATTAGAGTGTAGGCAGGAAATCTAATTCTGACATAAAAAGCTCTCTACCACAACAAACAGTTACAATAGGATCTAGGTATGCCTGGTCTAATGAAGAGAAGGACTAGGGTTGACATAGTAGCAGTTTTCCAGTACTTGAGAGCCTGTCAGAAAGAAAATATAATGGAATGGATAGAAATAAATTTTAAATACCATAACAAATAAAATCCACAAAACTTGTTGAACTGATCCAGGTAACTCAGGAGTATCAAACCTGCGATGAGACACATTGTCGTCACATGACATATCACAACTTTTTTCCCCTTTCGCTAAACCGGGGGTCGGCATAGCCAGAGCGTGATGCATATGCCCACAGGTCGCGAGTTTGACTCCCCTGATGTAACTAAACCTATAATACCTGGTATCTATTATTTACCGTTCCACAATGTA
>NW_027257471.1:0-19521 GCF_029215685.1 Pituophis catenifer annectens | reverse complement strand
GCTAAGTAAGCAAAAGCACAGTGGAAGTTATCTCTGGTTTCACCAGCATAATGTGATTGCTAGAACAGTTTTATTTTTAAATCAGAATGCTTACGTTACTATTTACCAACCATTTCATCATTCCTGATCAATCTTGGCAACCTTTAGCCAAAATAATATTCATTTGCAATTTTAGCCAAAATATTCTTCATTTGTACATGGGCTAATTCCTTTACCTTGTCCTTGCTATTCAAAAATTAAAAATTATTTTTGACTAGGAGAAGTTTTAGGATGGGATGAATTAAACTGTCAGTTAAATGGGATTCAGATATATTTTTCTCATAAGAACAGAACAATTTGGAATGTTTTTTCATCAGCAGCTAGTATTACCAAACTCTAAGATGTCTGTAATTTCCTTTTCTCCGCTAAAGTATGCTTAAAGAACACAAATAGCATATCTGTATCTCTTCTGTTGTAAGGATGAGTCTTAACTGCTTGCATAAATATAGTGGCTAGTTTCATACATGATATATAATTTGATTTGTTTGGTTTGGGCTTGATGCAATATGTGTACCCAGTTTTTGGGTTTATAAACTACAATTTATTTCTTTGCAGGATGTCTGAACCCAGCCAGGTGTGGATTATTCAAAGCATGGTAAAATAAACCATGACAGTATCATATGTAAACCTAGTCAATAACTTTGAAGATAGAAACAAATATAAAGATAAATTCTTATTAGAATTTCCAGCAAATGTTGCTTTCTAAGCATCTTATACTTTGATCCTAGAAGCCACATCCAACTCTCTTAGCAGATTCATCAGTCTCTTGTTTAATGAAGTTGTTTTGTTTACTTGGTATAAGCTTCTCAAATGCTTTCCTTTATTAATCATTTTTATAAGATGAAAATCATTTCAATTGGAGATGATGAGAGGGCTGCACTCATTACAGAACTGAAAGTAAGTTCATTAACCTATAGCAATAGCACTTAGACTTATATACCGATTCACAGTGTTTACAGCCCTCTCTAAGCAGTTTACAGAGTCAGCATTTTTTTTTTTTTAATTTGATTTATATGCTGCCCTTCTCCGGAGACTCAGGGCAGCTTACAATGCGTTAAGTAATAGCCTTCATACTTTTGTATATTTATACAAAGTCAGCTTATTGCCCCCACAAACTGGGTCCTCATTTTACCTACCTTAGAAAAGATGGAAGGCTGAGTCAACCTTGAGCCTGGTGAGATTCGATCTGCCAAACTGCTGGCAGCCAGTGATCAGCAGAAGTAGCCTGCAGTAGTGCACTCTTAACCACTGCGCCACCGCGGCTCCTGCAGGAATAATGATTTTTAAACTGGGATCCTCTGAAGCATGATCCCAAATCTTGCAAAAAAAAAAAAAGTTAATCTGGGCAGCATAGGGTCCTTGCAAGAGGTAGCTAAATTTAAGCAAGAAATCCAAACAAGATACTTTAAATGTTTACAAGTGCAAAATTCTTTGGAGTTTGAGATGGTTGGTATTTTGGAGAGTCTTTCAAATACATCAGAGATCAATATGAGCAGCACTATTCAGTTGGTTACCAGTCACAAACTTCTTGCTATAATCAGCATCTCTGTCTGTCTTTAGACATCAATCTATGTTTTGAAAGAGGGACTCAAGAGCTTAGATTTCACAGACATGTTACCTTCACTGCTTGTGTAATGTAGCTGGAAAGAATTCAGGATAAAAGTTTATTTAGCATCAAATTAAAGGCACCATCGAACTTGCTTTCTAGGTTGTACTGTAGCAATTGGGAAATAAATCACTCTGCTTTTCACCATAATAGAGAAAGAGGAAATAGAAATGTATATATTTTTGTATTTAGAAGTTTTTGTGATTAGAAGTTTTTAGTTTTGTATTTAGAAGTTTCCATCAAATCCCTTAAATAATTTTCTATATATTTATATATTTTAAACAAAACTTTAATAACTGTTTTAAATCAACACACCGTTATTATATATTTATTATTGCTGTAATTTTACAAGAAAATGATTTTAAAAAGCACAAACTTTTACCAATCCATCTAGGACTAAATAAGGTCAATAATATCTTGCAATTTCTTTCTGCAGTGCTTAATTTATCTAGCTTCTACTACTGGGCATACTTTTAGGAACAATGTAAGTGGTTCACTCACTGGACAGCTTTTGCAATCTTTCTAAGTCTATTTTGTCCATTCTTTGTCAAAATAAAATTAAATCAAACCATTTTATCCTGTCCCTTCCTGATTTTCTACAAGATCAGCAATCTTTTCCAAGGTTCCTCAAGCAGGAACCATAAGTCCAAGAAGATTTCCAAATTATGAACCTATTGTGAACTCTACCACCTAAATACAGCATTTAAATTGAACTTTAAAATGTCAGACACCAACGAACAAGAGCTTAGTCTTCCAGAAATTTATTTTGAACTTGTTTTAACACATCATAGCCTTTATAACCTTCATGCACTTGGCCATCATTTCAATAGCATTAAAATGCTATTGTATTCTTGCACCTTGGGTTGTGTTGGCAGCAGATAAGTGAATATAACTAATGTATAGATGATATCTCACCTGAAACTAATGAACGTCCTTTCCTAGAGTTTTCAAGTATATGTTGCACCTGCAGAAAGACTACCTTCCATGGGTAGAGATAAGTCACTCACAAGCCCCCCTTTCCTCATTCTTATTTATAGAAAACTTAAGAAGATAAAAATGGGGCAAGTATGTATACCATTTAATATATTTTTAACATTTTAGTTGAGCTTTCCAAAGCTGATGTTTCCTAGAACTTTTGATAATGCAGCTGGAGGATTTTCAACTTGCAGGACTATTAGCTAGTAATTTTGAAAATTGTAGTTCTAACACATATGGAAGCACCAAACTAAGGAAGGCTGCTTTAGACACCTCTAGTGTCCATACTAATAGACTGAAGTAAAATTTTAACATATTCTAACATATATTAATCTCAATTCTCCAATATATGGCCTTCATATCAGCAGATCTGAGAACGTATCACCAAAACACCACATGTATAGCAATGCAAAATAATTTCTGGGATATAGAACTACAGAGTGAGGAAGCCTTAACTGCTGAACATGAATAGAATGCCAGCATTCAGGAAGCAGGGATAGAATGAATATCTTGGAAGAGGATTTAGTTGATTGGATAGATACATCTCTGAATAGAAATACATGATTTGCAGTTCCCACTTTCTATATTTAAACAGTATCATGAAATGTTCAACCAAAGAGGGATCCTTGGCTTTAATTCTATATGACAACCTTCCTGAAGATAATTCCTTCCAGATGTGCTCAAAGGGGCCAATGATATTTGGGATGCAAAACTCTAGGAGATAGATTGAGAAAACTATTTTTCCTTCCATTTACTTCTCATCCAGAGTTTTGCAGCTCAAATATTATTATCCTACTGAACTACAGTTTCTTTTGTTTCCAGCAGCAAGCAATCCACACATCTGGGGAAGCCTATTTTGGAAAAGCTGATCAGGTGGTTGAGAGTATAATTTGTGAGCCAGAAAGAAATCAGATTAAATCTGAACTGCCAAAGTTCAGCAGAGGGTTTTGGCAAACATATTTTCTTACTTTCATTTCTCCAGAGCATAATGAAATTGACCAGCAGAGATTTACAATAGTATGGAAATAATGTACTGTATATGAAACACTTGGAATAATCAATGTCTTCAATAAAACAATCTTTTTCTGATGTTAGGTACATAAAGCTTTTTATCAAGCTGTGCTTTGTTTTAATCATAGTTTGTAAATGCACAACTACAGAGCTCAGACCAAATGCTAAGTAAAATGAAATAAGCCACATAGTGTACACAGCATGATGTATGATTCCAGGCTTTATTCTTCATTACACATTTAAGCTAAAGGATCTGATGATTCAGAATCTAGGTTTTGAAGTATTTCTCCCACAATTTTTGACCACTAGTCACAAAGCTGATTTCATGAAATGATTTCATGAAAGCTGTATCCCAAAACGTTTGGAGGGCAACCAGTTGGAAGGAAGTGATGAAGACAATAGACATGCTATTTTGTCTGTATGCCCCAATCTCAGTTTTGGCTTCTCAGTATGTTGAGTCAGCATTGGCAGGCATTTACTGAATGATTTTGTCTTCTGCCAAAGTCACCATGAACAACAGCATATGTGTGTGAGAGAGAGACAGAGAGGGAGGGAGGGAGGGAGGGAGGGAGGGAGGGGGGGGAGAGAGAGAGAGAGAGAGAGAGAGAGAGAGAGAGAGAATAAACCAAGAGGGGAAACTTGTTTCCAAAGTGGGCTTGCTGCTATTAGAGTTTACTTGAATATCTAGTAACATGCTTCATGGCAAAGATTATGGCTGTTCTAAGAAAGAAAACATGCCCAGGAAACATCTTTTTAAATTATATTTTTCATATCTCACACTAAGCACATAATAACTTTTTTAATAGGAATACCTTATTACCAATTTTTCACCAAAAGGAATTTAAAATGCTCTTATTTACTATTCTCATACTGCAGTCTTCTTTCTTTTCCAAGAAACTTAGTAGTCAATTAGCTATAAGTTGGACTGTCTTGTTTTATTTTTATTTATATATTGTTATGTTTTATTTTTATTTATATATTCCCCATGAAAATGTCAGATCAGATGACCAGAACATTTAATTCTGAATATTGGATAGTCACAAGATCACAATGAAGCAAACTTAGTCTTTAGTGCTGCATCTTCCTTCCCAAATTGATAGTTGCAACAGAAATACATTCATTTCAGTCTAATGAAGAAGAAAGGTTCTTAGAAGAGAGTTCTTATACTACAGTGAAAAGGAGAAGAAAGAACATGTTTATTGTTGCTAATCCTCTGCTTTGGTTTTCCTTCAGCAGCATGTTCCATTTTGCCAAACAAGATTTGGCAAAAAAGTTATGTGTACAAATTTAAATAATTCTGCTGGCATTTCATCAACCCTTGCAGCTTTGTTGCTGACAATATTTTCTAGGTCCTATTCCACTTTCCAAAATGTCTGGCTCTCTCCAGTGATCAAAACTTTGTCTGCATCATTGATTTGGAGATATTTTTCGTATAGTTCTTCTGTGCTACCTTTTCATTATATTTATTTCTCCAGTAAATCCTTGTGTATTTTGTCTCTTATCAATAACAGCATCTTTTATTACAACCATTGCTCAATCAGTAAATATGATAAAATCCATGCCAACATAAGACTAAATAAAATTACCTTCACAAATAATGTAACAAAAATTGCACTTTTAGCTTAATATAAAAAAATCTTTGCCATCATTTTAGTCATATAAAATATTTTATGGAAACTAGTGCTTGTGAATCTATAATTTTTTTCCTTCTATGTCATAGAGCAGTGATGGCGAACCTTTGTGGGACCGAGTGCCCAAACCGGAACGTGTGCATGTGCGTGCATGTGCGCATGCTGGAGAACCAGAAACCCAAAGACTAGCTGGCTGGCGTGCGCATGCCTGTTTTTCAGGCCATTTTCTGGACTGTTTTCCAAGCCATTTTGCGGCTATTTTCAGGCTGTTTTGGGGGCCATTTTCCAGGCCATTTTCAGGCCGTTTTCTGGCACTCTGGCACCCGCGAAGACCAGCTGGCCGGCACACATGTGCGCATTGGAAACCAGAAGAGCAGCTGCACGTGCCCACAGAGAGAGCTCTGCGTACCACGTGTGCCAGAGGTTCGCCATCACAGTCATAGAGGGTGCAGTTTATCATGGTTTTCAAGGCACCAGAATTGCAGAGGAAAATATCACTGGATGCTTTGAGAATTTCTTTGTTTGTATTTTATCAGGCTTTACATTAAAAGTTTCCATTGCTTTAATTTTTCAAAATAAAACTCTCATCCTTCCCATTTGGTTGTTATCCACAATTTCCCTGCATTGCTTATTTATACACAACTCCTGGTTTGTTCTCTGGAATTCAGAGTTTAGTTGGGCAAATGTTACTCTGCTGCCTTTTGTATCCTATCTTTCTGTAAATATTTTGACCCCATTTTAACTCATTTTGCCTTCTTTTGCATTTGGGGATACTTTTGTTTCATCTTTAATAATGTTATGGACTTCCATTCAGACTTCTTGAGGCACTCTATTGAGCAAATCTCACTCATTGATTTATACTTTATCTTCACAGCACAATCATACATAGTGCTGTGCAGGTTGTATCTTGCTAGTCTTAACAATTTTGTCGTCTTTCATTTAAACTGTAATTCTGCAAAATCTGAGCTACAATGAACATCAGGTCAATAGAAATCCTCTGTTTTGGCATGCAAATTATCCAGTCAATTTGAGTTCCGTCTTCAGCAATGTCCATATGTAAAGTTGTCTTTTAAGTTGTTGAAAGCTGGTATTTATTATAAGCATTGGTTTTTCTTGGTAGAACTCTGTGTCCTCTTTGTTTTGTATACCAAGGCCAAATCTTTGCATTATTCCAGATGCATTATATTCCCCTACAATTAATAAGATGCCTTTTTTGATGTTGTGTCAACAAAGTATTGCGAATCACCATAAAACTATTCAACTTCTGCTTCGTGTGCAACTTTGGGATAGACATGAAACACAATAAGCCAGTTGGCTTGCTGTGAATTTCATTTAACATAATTAGGAGGGGTTTGCATGCGACCTTTAACTTTGTTGTCTTTTTAATTGATGAGGATAGCTACTCCATTTCAAACTTCAAAGTTTTGAACTTTTCTTTTGTCTTTAGATACCTCAGCAGCTAAACAACTTTTCGGGTTTAATCCAGCTATATTGGAAGTACTTGTATTTGCTTTTTTGGCCTTTCCCCAGTACACACTGAATACCTTCTAACTTGAGGGGGGTTCATTGTCTAGTACAGGTAGTCTTTACTTACAGCAGTTCATTTAGTGACTGCTTGAAGTTACATAACACTGAAAAAAGTGATTTATGACTGTTTTTCACACTTATGACTGTTGCGGCATCCATTTTCAGACACTTGGCAACAGACTGATGTTTATGATGGCCAGGATCATGTGATCTCCTTTTGCAAACTTCTGACAAGCAAAGTCAATGGGGAAGTTAGATTCACTTAACAACTGTGTTACTAATTTAGCAACTGGAGTGATTCACTTAACAACTGTGGCAGGAAAGATCATAAAATGGGGCAAAACTCACACAATAGCTGTCTTGCTTAGCAACAGAAATTTTAGGGTCGGGGTGAAATCCAGCAGGTTCTGACAGGTTCTGGAGAACTGGTAGCAGAAATTTTGAGCAGTTTGGAGAACTGGTAGTGGAAATTTTGAGTAGTTCAGAGAACCAGCAAATACCACCTCTGGCTGCCCCCAGAGAGGGGTGGGAATGTAGATTTTGCAATATCCTTCCCCCAGGAGTGGGAAGGGAATGGGGATTTTGCAGTATCCTTCCCCTGGAGTGGGGTGGGAATGGAGATTTTGCAGTAACCTCCCCTGCCACGCCCACCAAGCCATGCCCATAGAATCCATAGTAAAAAAAATTGGATTTCACCACTGGTCATTAGTGATCATAAATCAAGAACTGCCTGTATTATGTTACCATTTTCTCAATTGGTTTCCTTACAAAAATCATTGGCATGAGTTGCCATTCTTCCTCCAATGGATTGTATTTAGCCTGATTCCTCTGTCAGTCATGGGTGATGCTTCTGGGAATATGCTTACTACCGGTATAGCTCATAGCAAGACTCTATGGGGTCACTCTAGTTTACACAGAAGAAATTATCAAAATATTCTCCCACTGTCCTTGGATTCACGATTTCATTTCCATGGGAAAGTAGAGTAATTGGCCTTGAATATCTTAGCGTGTATAAATTCATTCATTAGAGATATTTTATTTCTCCCAAATCCCCCCACCTTTTTTTCCAATAACAAGTTGCTATGGTAACTGTCATTCAGAAAGACAAGGCTTTTGAATATACATTTGCCATCATATTGGCTGCACAATTCAAGCTTTGGAACTATTTAATATGTGCTTGCAGCTATGGCAACTACACAGCCATTCAGAAATGCAGCCATTTACATTTTTACACTCAATATCAACCACCCCTATTTTGGGAGAACTTCTTTTTCAAGCCATTAGACAAATTTACTGATGATTGCAATCCATAGTATAAGCTACAGTAAAACTATGCAAAAGAAATAAACTTTTTTCATCATAATAATACACCTTAAAGAAGAAAGTCAGGCTATAGATGCTGTTCTATTGTGACTGTAAAACAATAGTTCTTCACTTTCAGCCAAGGACTGACTTCTGTCAGTGAAAAGCTAATTAAGTTGTGATGAAACCACGTACAAAAAATCCGCTCCTTGATGTAAAAAGGAATGTAGCTGGCTGAGGAATTCTGGGGGTTGAAGTCTACAAGTCTTAAAGTTGCTAAGTTTGGAGTCCCCTGCCTTAAAGGAAAGAGCATCACAGTACTTCAAAATAATCCAAGCAGAAGTTACTAGAGCATAGGGTGCTGGTCCATTCAAATGCTGGGCCAGGCACAGGTGTAGAAAGTTCGTTGAAAACTTTAGGGTCATTAAATCCCATACCATGCCTCCAGAGACAAGATAACTTTGTGTTGCCTATAACCTTTAGATATGTCTTTAGATGAAAATAAAGGCAAAAGATGTTTTCTTAGGCATACCTTTAGGGCAAGCAAGATGGCAGCATTTTGTTTATAACACACTTAATTTAAATTATTCTGGGCTAAGACTTTAAACACAAAGAACTAAAGGTGATGAATAAATCCTCTAGGCAGACAGGGAGCACAGCTCAATGTGTGTGTACAAGGTGGGGGAGCAGAAGTGGATAGGTGTTTTGCATATGCTAAATGCTAGGAGCCCTGACAGAATGACTCCAGTATGGTGCCACACGTAAAGTCTGAGTGGCAGCACTAATTACTTAAAGTTAGGAGGAAAGAAGCAAAATTAAAGGGGGCAACTCAGACAGTGACATCTGTTTTACAAAGATGTCTCCCCTAATTACATCTCTGCTGAGTATCGGCAGCACCTCGCATTCCTGCAGGCCCTGGCAGTCTCCCAGGAGGCACTGTGCCCAATGGAGCCCCTCTGTCTGAGAGGAAGAGAGATCTTCATTCTCTTCATGAAGAGTTAGGGCACACCTCCAGCATAGGGAATCTGGCAAGACCCGGAGACAGTCATTTTCTCATCTCGTTGTTCCTTTCAAACAATTGCCAACACATCTCATCTGACCTCCTTTGTGCAGCAGGTTGTAATTTATATCATACCACAAAACTGAAGGAAACAAAACACAACAAAACATTGTTTGGAAAAGATCTGGGTTCACTGCCCACCAACCCATACTGGACATTTCTGTAACTTGGTTAATTTATGGACAAATGCTTTTCCCATTTGTAATACACAATATCCCCATTGATTGGGATTTTGTAGTAACATTAGGCGCAAGTTGTGGGAGCTTCATCACTTGAGACTCTCAAGAAAAGATTGGACTGCCATTTGTCAGAAATGGTATAGGGCAGTGATGGCTAACCTTTTTGCCATCGTGTCAGGAGAGGGGGGGCGGGGGGAGGATAGCGCATGCACGTGCCCACGTGCATGCGCACGCTACCCCACCCACCCCCCACTCCTGGCACATAATGGCCTGGTAGGCCCATTTTTCTTTCTTACCTGATTCCAGATCCTTTCTATGGATCTGGGAAGGTCGAAAACAGCCTTTCCCACTCCCTTGGAGGCCCTACGGAGGCTGAAAGGGCCCATTTCCCAACTCTCGGTGGGACAGGAAGTGATGTTTTTTGCTGTCCCCAGCCTCCAGAACCTCTCTAGGAGTCTGTAGGAGCCTCTCTAGGAGTCTGGAGGCTGGGGACAGAAAAAAACGTCACTTCCTGTCCCACCGGGAGTCGGGAAATGGGCCCTTTCAGCCTCCGTAGGGCCTCCGAGGAAGTGGGAAAGGCTGTTTTCGCCCTTCCCAGTTCCATAGAAAGGATCTGGAGCCAGGTAAGAAAGAAAAATGGGCCTTCCCCCCCCCCCAGGCCCTCCAGAGGCAGGAAACAGCCTGTTTCCCTACTTCTGGTGGGCCCAGAAGGCCCGAAAATCAGCTGGCCGGCATGCGCATGCACCCCAGAGCTGAGCTGGCGTGCCCACTAATATGGCTCCATGTGCCACCTGTGGCACGCGTGCCATAGGTTCGCCATCACGGGTATAGGGTCTCCTGCTTGAGCGGGGGGTTGGACTAGATGACCTATAAGGTCCCTTCCAACTCTGTTAATCTGTTAACCCATAGCAATAACAAAAGGTAACCTATTGCATGTGCTCTAACAATATTTCAATTTGACTTCAGTAATCTGACAACTTTATGAGGCTTGGAACTATATTTAACTGCGGAATGTGCATCTGTTTCTTTAGCTCTGTTTTTATAACACAGCTGACTAAGTCAGACACCGTCACAGTATAAAGACTTTGTAATGCATGGTTGCCAATGAATCAGTCTACCAGAAAGGAGGTTGGGAGACTTATCTCTTGGTTGTTATGCCATCCAAGGGGGGCATTTGCTCAGGTTTGTCTGGTGTGCCAGTTGCGCCCTTATTTGGACTGAGATGCCCTACGCACAGTCACTCATGCGCTTGTCACCTCCTGTATTGACTACTGCAATGCTCTCTACATGGGGCTGCCCTTGAAGACCACTTGGAGGCTTCAGCTGGTGCAGAGTGTGGCTGCGTGGGTAGAGATGGGAGTGTCCCGACACTCCCATGTTACACCTCTCCTGCGCGACTTGCATTGGTTGCCGGTTGCCTACCGGGTGAGATTCAAGGTGTTGGTGATCATCTATAAATCCCTACATGGCTTAGGCCCGGGATATTTGGCGGACCATCTGCAGCCAGCAACAGCTTCCCATCACCCAGTGCGCTCTCACAGGGAGGGCCTACTCAGGGTGCCATCGGCCAGACAGTGTCGGCTGGCGACCGCCAGGGAGAGAGCTTTCTCTGTAGGCGCACCCACCCTTTAGAATCAACTCCCTCTGGAGCTCCGGGTGGCCTCCGACCTTCGCTCCTTCCGCTGTGGGCTGAAAACGTGGCTATTTCATCTAGCTGCCCTAGACTGATGGGGTTTTTAATAGAACTTAATGGGGTTTTATTGGATTTTTGTCAATTTTATCATGGACTTTGTTTTTAACAGTTTGTTTGTTTTGTTTATTGTTGTGAGCCGCCCTGAGTCCTGTGGAGATAGGACGGCATATAAGTCCAATTAAATAAATAAATAAATAAATAAATAAATAAATAAATAAATAAATAAATAAATAAATAAAAATACATACATACATACATACATACATACATACATACATACATACATAAATCCAGATTACAAAAAAAGTAGGTAAAAAATGTACAGAAATGCACAAAATCCATGTCAGTGCAAGTATAGGCAGAGTCGGGGAGTTTCTCTTCCCATCCTTTTCTATCTCTCATCTTTGGTCCCACAAGGCCTTAAACTAAAATAAGCACAAAGATCAAATATTTGAACCTGAGTGTATGTCAGCAAATTGCATACAACTCTTGGTTGGTGGGATGTGGGCCACAGTATATTGATTTTCAAGATAATATTTAGAGATTGTAACTCAAATAGAATGGTATGCAGGCTTGGCATAAATTGGGATATTGTTGCATTTGGGATATCCTGACTGAAATGTGACATTGATAGGTTCTATACTGCACATGACATGGTATGTCTGATAATCTAATCTTGCATTCTTTGAAAACCTTTATTGGCCAAAAGCATGATAGGTGATAAAGATCAAAGATCACTGTGGACCCATCTACTCATAACAAAGCACGCTGAAGATTTTGGTTTCAAATATATGAAGAACCAATGATAACAGCAAATAAAAGAAAAAAAATATATGGTAAATCTCTGAAACTAAAAAGGGAAAAATATTGTTCTTAATGAAAATAGTCTATCTTTTGGAGAGGAACTGATTACTATAAATGCACCGAAATGAAATATAAGTTTAATTGTTAATGAAAAAGCAAAAAAGTATGTCAGAAAGTATGAATTAGTCCCATTTAGGTTCCTGGGAGGGTAAGAAAATAAAAGAATTTAAAGGCTCACAATAGCTTCATATGAAAGGTGATAATGAAAGAACTAGAGTTATGTTTGGGGGGAAATCATGCAATTTTATGTATAAATTAACCTGTAAGGAGGAGGTGAATATTCTGCTAGAAGTCATGAATGTCTGGGTGAGAATCAGAACAGGGAATAGTGAAGGAATTGAGAGAGCCCGAAATGCATAAAAATAGTGACTGGTAAATATCCATTTGGAAAAAGGTGTAACTATGTAGTATAAGCATCAATATCTACCACCCAGAGTCACTGGGAATCAGGCTGCCTAAAAAATTAATTAATAACAATAATAGTTCAAACCTAAAGTCAGATGGCTGACTTTACTTTACTTTACTTTACTTTTATTAGATTTCTATACCACCCTTCTCCCGAAGGACTCAGGGCGGTGTACAGCCATATTAAAACACATAAAATTTACAAAATTTAAAAACCATTAAAATCAAATATACAAAAATTTGGCCCACAAATTAAAAACTAACATACACCCATTAAAATTCATATTCATGTTAGGCCAGCCCGGCTTGTTGAAACAAGAGGATCCTCAGGGCGTGGGGAAAGGTGCGCAGGTCGGGGATCATACGCACATCTAGGGGCAGCTCATTCCAGAGGGCTGGTGACCCCTCAGAGAAGGCTCTCCCCCTGGGTGTCGCCAGTCGACATTGTTTGGCCGGCGGCACCCTGAGGAGCCCCTCTCTGAGGGAGCGTATTGGCCGGTGGGAGGCTGTCGATGGCAGAAGGCGGTCTCATATATACCCTGGTCCTAAGCCATGGAGGGCTTTAAAGGTGGTAACCAACACCTTGAATCACACCTGGAAGACCACTGGGAGCCAGTGCAGCTCGCACAGGAGAGGTGTCACATGGGTGCGATGAGTCGCCCCCATAATCACCCGCGCGGCCGCTTTCTGGACCAGTTGGAGCCTCCGAGTGCTCTTCAAGGGGAGCCCCATGTAGAGAGACTGTGCAACAGTCCATAATAGTTCCAGTCAAATGTACCCATGGCAAAGAAATGAATATCAATTTAAAAGCAGAATGCATTTGATTCTTTATGATGAAAGATTAAATGAACCAGTGAAGGATGCAAGGGTGATGAGGAATTTTTCTAAAATTGGACAAATAAAGCATTTTTTCCCTGAGTAGATGTTAAGTAAAACTGAGTATGAAAGAAAAGAAGTGAAAGAAATTATGAGTGAAAATAGAATAATTACAGGAAAAATAAGTACAAGTGTTGTATGAAAAAGAATTTGGAGACAGATCAATTTTCCACAGAATTGATGGAAAGCTGTTGCAAAGAAAAAGGAACGGGTAGCTGTCTACAACAGTTTGAATGTAACTTTCACTGTTAACTAAAGACCAATTTACTCCCTGCCTAACATCTTTCAATATTGTGCTGGAATTTTTCTTTCAGATCAGTCTGCTCTTTTCAGCTGATATAGCCCACGTCTCATCTCTAAGTCAGAAGCAATCCCTTCCTACAGTTCTTACAAATAGAACAAACTGTAGTTATCCCTGAAAAGCTATGTGCCCACTTTCTGCACACTGCTGGGTAAACCAGGCTATATAAAATTAACTAAAATGATAATATGTCAGAAAACTAGGTACCAATAAATAACAACCTCTATGGAAGTCACAGCTTGGGCACAGTTCAATTTCCCATCATCCTTTTCCCCCCATCTGAAATAAAACAATCATTATAGCCTCTCTATGATTTTCTGTAGCCTCTTGGAATGAGCAGAAAACTAAATCATAACTTTCTTTTAGTAGGTGGGTGGAAAAAAACTGAAATTCCTAATCCAATGTGTATATTTTTAAGCAAACATCTTGTCATTTGCATATACACACAAGCAAATCCATCTACCTGTAAGTACATTTGCTATCTGCTGTCACAAATCCTGTATTTTAGGCCCTTTCTCTTTAGAGGGCAACCTAATATGCATAAACAAGTCTCAGTATTTTACTATTCAGTGCTTTACTGAAGCCATCAAAATGTCATGATAAATGCCTAACTACTATATCTCCCTGATCACCCGGACCTTCAAGGGTTAACTAACCACATATCCCATAATCCCTGTAACCACTCCTTACCTCTTAGCCCCTCCTCCTGGGTACAAAAGGTCCGACCACATGGTCCACAGATGATTCCAGATGTATACCTGAAAGAGAAAGGTACAAGGTCAGTGACCTCCAGTACCAACAGATCAATAATAAAGCTACAGAAAAGAATTGGAGTCTGTCTTTGAGTTATTGGGCTAGATCCAGCTTTTAACAAAATTGTAGCAGAGGTCGGTTGCCCATAACTCCAGACAATGACTGAACCCAACACCTACCCTGAAGAAGCAAACAGAGCACAGACCAGAGCTCTTACCAAGAAGATGGCTGAGAAGCTTGCAACCAAAGCCACAGCCATGGAGGAGACAGAAGCTGGAAGCGAGCAGGACTCCAGCCTGGACTCACAATCAGATGAAGAGGGGCCATCCAAGGAAATCACCGCCCCGGAAGAAGAAACAGCACAGAAAATGAATAAATTCAAACTCTCCATCCTGAAACTGATGGAGGGAAGCAGCGACAAAGAAAACCTCATCACGGACCTTCAAAGCCTCTTCGAGCAACAAGAAGCAGCGATTGAGGCCCCAAAGACCACCGAGAAAGAAAAGCCAGCAAAAAAGGGTAAGCCACCCCAACCCGATGATCCTGAGCCGGCAGAATCCATTTCCGCGCCCCCTTCCCGGCGGCCATCTTGGGACGAGCACCAGCCAATGGGAAGCCAGGATTTGAATCCCTTGGCGCGAAAATGCCCGAACCCCGAAACAGACGAGGGGGACTCAGAAAGCGACTACGAAGAGCCCGACTCTGAAAGCGACCACGAAGAGATCACAATAACAAAAAGAAAAACGCCTACCGATCTCGAATTGCAAAAGGCAATCGAAACCATCACCGCTGCCCTAGGCTCTGCTTTCGAGCCTCCTGCGGCACTCAATAAATCAAAGAAAAATCCTGGAAAGCACAAGAAGGCCAGGATAACCAACAAAGACCAGGCAACCGAGTCACAGCCAACTAAAAACACCGCACACACCAACAACCGGCACAAAAGACCGCCCACCTGCAGGAAGAATCAACCGCAGAACTCGAACTCACCACCCGCTACACCGACAACGCGAGGCCCGAGGGAGAAGAGAAGAACCGGCTACTCACCAATGCCACGACATCCATCAGGCCAGTCCACGCGACCAGGGACCAGCGACCACGAGGGAGGATCTGCCGCCGCCGCCGCCATTACCGCCGAGCCGCTGGGTGCAGGGAATCCTCAACCTACGACCTCCGCTGCTTCCGCGCCGCCGACCCGCGAAAGTCCTCGACTTGCGACCGCGTCGCCCCCTCACCTTCTGCCCTTCTTCGCCGGGGATCCGGCCATCCAGCAGTGGTGTCCACCTTCAGGAGGAATCTTCGGACCCACCGGGGGCGGGTCCAGCCTCCCACCGACAGGCCTAGGCCTAGGCCTGGGAGCTCCAGCAACAGGAACCTCACCCGATGGACTCCAGTGCGGAATGAGCTTCGCGCATGCCCAGTACCTGCCTGTAACAAGAGAAGCAAGTTACATAGATCCAAGCAAGTACAGAATGGCCACAGACATCCCAAAGCCTTATTGTGAGTTTAATCACATTTTGGACCATGGACAGCTCCCCCCAGTAAGTAACCTTACTAATATTTCTGGGGCAAATTATACCAATTTGCCAAAATTGCAGTTAGATGGGGGTAATATTATAGAATGGAGCCAACAATTAAGAGTTGCTCTCATGAGAGAGAATGCACTGTTCCTAGCTAACAGACCTCCCCAAAAGCCCTGGTCACTGGAAATTGACTGCATTCATCACAGGGCATTTTGCATCATGTTAACCTCCATTCCATCTGCTATGTATCCATCTATTGAGGACAATCTAACTGTTTATGATATTATGCAAAAACTATGTAACCTGTTTTATAGCCAAAGCAGAGCCACTACCACTAGACTATCTAGGGAGTTCCACTCCACCAAGCATAAGGCAGGGGTCCCCATGAGTGAGCACATCTTAAAGATGAATGCTGCAAGGGCAGAACTCATGCAGAGGGGGGAAATCATCACTGAAGAGAGCATGATAAGCATAATCATAAACTCTCTTGATAGCAGCTGGGACAGCTTCATGACCCAACTAAATAGCCTCAGCTTGCAATACCTCACACTAGGCGCACTGACCAGTCAGCTCGTTGCAGAGGACACTCTGAGGAGGGAACGCCAACTAGCCAAAGGGGACCCTAGACCCACAAAGAGGGTGGATTTCCAGGATAGGGCCAGGGATACCTCAGAATGTTATTCTTGTGGATCAAGGAACCACTTAAAGAAGGATTGCCCCAGGAACCATAGGGATAGGGGACAGCACGACAGTAGAGGGGGAAGGTCACCTGAACGCAGGTACCCAAAGGAAAGAGGGCGAGGTGGTCACCCAACCCCAGGAAACACCACGAGCGCAGAGACCACTCCAGGGACAGTAACTCTGGCTCCATGTACGGGATCAGGCACGATGACCCAAATGACAAACACAAGATAGAGAGAAGCTCATGGCTTCTGGATTCAGGGGCCACAAGTCACACTACCTGTAACCCAGAGCTGCTAGACTCACTCACAGAAATAGACTCAGAAATAAAGGTGGCAAACCAAAGCAAGGTCAAAGTAGTGGGGAAAGGAAACGTACATATCACACAGGTAGGGGACTTAAAAGGAGTACTGTACGTACCAGAGATTCCCCACAACGTGCTAGCCATCACAAAGCTGACACGAGACACAAATATAGAAATAAAATTTAAAGATGGAAAGGCACACTTGATCAAGCAAGGGAAAGAGATAGGAAAGGTAACCATACACGAGGGACTTCCCTACTTCACACCCAACGCAAGGGAGGAAGAAGGCATTGATACCAGCACAAACCACAAGGTAGATAAGTATCCAGAAACAGAGGGGGTGCAGCAAGAGGCAGGATGTAGCCATGAGAAGACAAACAAGTCTGTATCTATCGGCAAGCCATTGCATGATAACTGCGCCCACCTCCTCCACAGGAGACTGGGACACATAAGCTTCCCCATTGTAAAGAAAATGACGGAATGTACCGAGGGTCTCAAAGTAAAGAACTGCGAAAACTACTTGGAGTGTTCAGTTTGTAAGCGTTCTAAGATCAAGGTTAAGGCCATCCCCAGGGGATCCAAACGAACCACGGAATACCCCTTCCAATTGGTGCATATGGACTTGGTAGGGCCAATGAAGCCCTCTGTAGGACATAGGAAGCGATTCTTCCTCACGATTGTGGATGACTACACCAGATACGGGTATGTCTACTCCCTCAGACACAAAAACGAAGTGTTCCAAAGGTTTAAGGAATTCCACAGAAGAGTAGATATGCAACATAACATGAGAATAAGGCAGATAATGACTGATAGGGGCTCAGAGTTCATGGCCAAAGAATTCACAAGGTGGCTGAGGGAGCAGGGCATAGCGCATTACACCTCTTCACCTTTCTCCCCCTTTCAAAATGGAGTCTCAGAGAGAAAAAACGGGGTGTTGCAAACCATGATGAGATGCGCCCTGGAGGATGCTGGGATGGGGCAGCATTTCTGGTCAGAGGCATTACACTACGCAAATTACACCCTGAATAGACTGTGGTCAAGCTCCATCAATAAGACACCATACGAGATGCTATACAACAGAAAGCCCAACATTGCACACTTACACATATTCGGCGCCCCAGCTGATGTCCACATTCCCAGACAGCTAAGAAGAAAAGGGGAGAAATTATCAAAAAGGTTGAGGTTCGTGGGTTACGAACCGGGCACAAAGGGCTACAGATTTGTCGACAACAATAACCGTTTTGTGGTTTCCAGATCAGCCAGTTTCCACGAAAACGCAAACTGGTCGAGGGTACACTCCAATGACATCCCAACCAATAGGGTCACGTTCGAGTATGACCAAGGGGAAAGGGAGGTCAGAGAGGTCACAGGGCACAAAGCCAACCATCGCAAGGCGAGCGTCAAAGGTTGGAAAGAAGGGCACCCTTCACTGAAGATAGATGACCTGACGGACAAAGAGGCAGACAACATGCAGGAAACCGAGCCAACCCCCAGCAGGCCAATCAGAGAAACCAGAAACAAGCTACCAAAGAAGTTAGAGGACTACGTTATGACCATCCACAACACCCATTTCACGCCCAGCTCATATGAAGACATCCTCGGGCTCCCCCAGGAAGAGAAAGAAAAATGGATGTCTGCCATGGAGAAGGAGATGGAAAGCCTAAGGAACCTCCAGGTATACTCACCTGCCCAAGTTCCAGAGGACAAAAAACCAATAGGAACCAAATGGGTGTTCAGGGTTAAGACATTAGAGGACAACAAGGTCCTATACAAGGCAAGACTAGTCGCGCAGGGTTTCGCCCAAAGATACCCCGAAGACTATACAGACACCTACTCGCCAACCGTCAGGGCGGAGAGCGTCAAAAGCGCCCTGGTGGTGGCCACCATCCTGGGCTTGGAGGTCTTCCAATTCGACGTACAAACAGCGTACTTGCACGCCGAGCTGGATAAAGAAATATACGTCAAAGCGCCGCCTGGGTACAACAAAGGCGAGAACCAAACCTGGCTGCTGAACAAAAGCCTGTACGGGCTCAAGCAGTCAGGCAAAAGGTGGTATGACTGCCTGGCCAAGGCCCTCAGATCCATGGGCTTCGAGGCCACCTCAGCCGACAAATGCTTCTTTACGAGGAGAGAAAACAACACATTCGAAGGTGTGCTCGTTTACGTGGACGACATCTTGTACATCAGCAAACACAAGGACAGATGTGACAAGTTCGCCACTGACCTGGGTAGCCACTTCTCCTTAAAGTCACTTGGAAAGATCGATAAATACCTAGGAGTCCAAGTGATAAAAACCAACAAGGGTTTCCGCCTCTCCCAGAGAGAAAAGATCATCGAGCTGCTGTCCAAATGCAACATGTCCGAAGCAAAACCCAGCGAGACCCCCATGCAACCTGAGTTTCTGAAGACCATGTATGAGGAATCTGAACCTTTCACAGACAACAAATTGTATAGATCAACGATAGGGTCACTGCTGTACATATCCAACTAGACCAGGCCCGACATCGCCTTAGCCGTCAATCTGCTGTCCAGGCATGTAAGCAAACCCACGGTAACACACTGGAACGCCATCAAAAGACTACTTAGATACTTAAAATTCAGTGCGGATGCCCTACTCTGCCTAGAACCAGAAACATCCGAGAAACCAAAGCTAACCTGCTATGCTGACGCTGACTGGGCTGGGGACATAGAGTGCAGAAAAAGCACCTCAGGCTACGTGCTACTACTCAACAATTGCCCCATCCATTGGTACACTGGAAAGCAAAAACTGGTGGCCACATCAACTACGGAAGCA